>NW_027477230.1:0-87805 GCF_051020955.1 Megalopta genalis
GATTTGAAGCTGAACCTACTACATCGCATTGATTTGAAGCTAAATCTTGTGTATCGCTTGGATTTGAAGCTAAACCTTCTACATCGTATTGATTTGAAGCTAAATCTTTTGTTTCGCATGGATTTGAATCTAAGCCTTGTCCTTCGAATTGATTTGAAGCTAAATCATGTGTTTCGTATGGATTTGAAGCTAAACCTTCTACATCGCATTGATTTGAAGCTAAACCTTCTACATCGCATTGATTTGAAGATAAATCGTGTGTTTCGCATAGATTTGAAGCTAACTCGTTTGTTTCGCATGTAGATGTAGCTAAATAATGTATATCACAAGTATTTGTAGCTAAACCATTTGTTTCGCATGGATTTGAAGCTAAGCCTTCTACTTCGCATTCATTTGAAGCTAAAACATTTGTTTCGCATGGATTTGAATCTAAGCCTTGTCCTTCGAATTGATTTGAAGCTAAATCATGTGTTTCGTATGGATTTGAAGCTAAACCTTCTACATCGCATTGATTTGAAGCTAAACCTTCTATATTCTATTGATTTGAAGCTAAACCTTCTACCTCTTATTGATTTGAAGCTAAACCTTCTGCATCGCATTGATTTGAAGATAAATCGTGTGTTTCGCATGGATTTGAAGCTAACTCGTTCGTTTTGCCTGCAGTTGAATCTACATCACTTATATCGCAAGTGTTTGAAGCTAAATCATTTGTTTCGCGAGGAATTGAAGCAAAACCTTCTACATCGCATTGATTAGAAGCTAAAGCATTTGTCTTGCATGGAATTGAAGCTAGCTCGTTTGTTCCTCCTGCTTTTGAAGCTATATCACTTATATCGCATGGATTTGAAGCTGAACCTACTACATCGCATTGATTTGAAGCTAAATCTTGTGTATCGCTTGGATTTGAAGCTAAACCTTCTACATCGTATTGATTTGAAGCTAAATCTTTTGTTTCGCATGGATTTGAATCTAAGCCTTGTCCTTCGAATTGATTTGAAGCTAAATCATGTGTTTCGTATGGATTTGAAGCTAAACCTTCTACATCGCATTGATTTGAAGCTAAACCTTCTACATCGCATTGATTTGAAGATAAATCGTGTGTTTCGCATAGATTTGAAGCTAACTCGTTTGTTTCGCATGTAGATGTAGCTAAATAATGTATATCACAAGTATTTGTAGCTAAACCATTTGTTTCGCATGGATTTGAAGCTGCGCCTTCTACTTCGCATTGATTTGAAGCTAAAGCATTTGTCTTGCATGGAATTGAAGCTAGCTCGTTTGTTCCTCCTGCTTTTGAAGCTATATCACTTATATCGCATGGATTTGAAGCTGAACCTACTACATCGCATTGATTTGAAGCTAAATCATGTGTTTCACATGGATTTGAAGCTAACTCGTTCGTTGCGCATGCAGTTAAATCTAAATAACGTATATCACAAGTATGTGAAGCTAAACAATTCGATTCGCATGGATTTGAAGCTAAGCCTTCTACATCGCATTAATTGGAAGATAAATCACGTGTTTCGCATGGATTTGAAGCTAAACCTTGTACATCGCATTGATTTGCAGCTGAATCATGTGTCTCGCATGGATTTGAAGCTAACTCGTCCGTTTTGCCTCCATTTGAAACTATGTCACTTATATCGCAAGTATTTAAAGCTAAATCATATGTGCCGCATGGATTTGAAGCTGAACCTACTACATCGCATTGATTTGAAGCTAAATCTTGTGTATCGCTTGGATTTGAAGCTAAACCTTCTACATCGTATTGATTTGAAGCTAAATCTTTTGTTTCGCATGGATTTGAATCTAAGCCTTGTCCTTCGAATTGATTTGAAGCTAAATCATGTGTTTCGTATGGATTTGAAGCTGAACCTACTACATCGCATTGATTTGAAGCTAAATCTTGTGTATCGCTTGGATTTGAAGCTAAACCTTCTACATCGTATTGATTTGAAGCTAAATCATTTGTTTCGCATGGATTTGAATCTAAGCCTTGTGCGTCGAATTGATTTGAAGGTAAATCATGTGTTTCGTATGGATTTGAAGCTATACCTTCTACATCGTATTGATTTGAAGCTAAACCTTCTACATTCTACTGATTTGAAGCTAAACCTTCTACCTCTTATTGTTTTGAAGCTAAACCTTCTACATCGCATTGATTTGCAGCTAAATCATGTGTTTTGCTTGGGTTTGATGCTAACTCGTTTGTTTCCCCTGCATTTGAAGCTATATCAGTTATATCAGAAGTATCTGATGCTAAATCATTTGTTTCGCATGGATTTGAAGCTAAACCTTCTACATCGCATTGATTTCAAGCTAAATCATGTGTATCGCATGGATTTTGAAGCTAACACGATTGATTATTCTTCATTTGAGGCTATATCACTTACACCCCATGTGTTTGAAGCTATATCATTTGTTTCGCATGGATTTGAAGCTAAACCTTCTTCATCGCATTGATTTGCAGCTAAACCATTTGTTTCGCATGGATTTGAAGCTAATCCTTCTACATCGCATTGATTTGCAGCTGAATCATGTATTTCGTATGGATTTGAAGCTAAACCTTCTACATCACATTGATTTGAAGCTAAACCTTCTATATTCTATTGATTTGAAGCTAAACCTTCTACCTCTTATTGATTTGAAGCTAAACCTTCTACATCCCATTGATTTGAAGATAAATCGTGTGTTTCGCATGGATTTGAAGCTAACTCGTTAGTTTCGCATGCAGTTGTAGCTAAATAATGAATATCACAAGTATTTGTAGCTAAACCATTTGATTCACATGGATTTGAAGCTAAGCCTTCTACTTCGCATTAATTGGAAGATAAATCACGTGTTTTGCATGGATTTGAAGCTAAACCTTCTACATCGCAAGTGTTTGAAGCTAAATCATGTGTATCGCGTGGAATTGAAGCTACCTCGTTTGTTCCTACAGCTTTTAAAGCTATATCACTTATATCGCAAGTATTTGAAGCTAAATCATATGTGTCGCATGGATTTGAAGCTGAACCTACTACATCGCATTGATTTGAAGCTAAATCTTGTGTATCGCAGGGATTTGAAGCTAAACCTTCTACATCGCATTGATTTGAAGCTAAATCATGTATATAGCATGGATTTGAAGCTAACTCGTTTGTTTCGCATGCAGTTGTAGCTAAATAATGTATATCACAAGCATTTGTAGCTAAACCATTTGTTTTGCATGGATTTGAAGCTAAGCCTTCTACATCGCATTGATTTGAAGCTAAATCATGTGTCTCGCATGGAATTGAAGCTACCACGTTTGTTCCTACAGCTTGTGAAGCTATATCACTTATATCGCAAGTATTTGAAGCTAAATCATATGTGTCGCATGGATTTGAAGCTGAACCTACTACATCGCATTGATTTGAAGCTAAATCTTGTGTATCGCACGGATTTGAAGCTAAACCTTCTACATCGCATTGATTTGAAGCTAAATCATGTATATAGCATGGATTTGTAGCTAACTCGTTTGTTTCGCATGCAGTTGTAGCTAAATAATGTATATCACAACCATTTGTAGCTAAACCATTTGTTCTGCATGGATTTGAAGCTAAGCCTTCTACTTCGCATTAATTGGAAGATAAATCACGTGTTTTGCATGGATTTGAAGCTAAACCTTCTACATCGCATTGATTTGCAACTGAATCATGTATTTCGCATGGATTTGAAGCTAACTCGTTAGTTTCGCATGCAGTTGTAGCTAAATAATGAATATCACAAGTATTTGTAGCTAAACCATTTGATTCACATGGATTTGAAGCTAAGGCTTCTACTTCGCATTAATTGGAAGATAAATCACGTGTTTTGCATGGATTTGAAGCTAAACCTTCTACATCGCAAGTATTTGAAGCTAAATCATATGTGTCGCATGGATTTGAAGCTGAACCTACTACATCGCATTGATTTGAAGCTAAATCTTGTGTATCGCATGGATTTGAAGCTAAACCTTCTACATCGCATTGATTTGAAGCTAAATCATGTGTTTCCCATTGATTTGAAGCTAAATCATGTGTTTCGCATGCAGTTGAAGCTAAATCATGTCTTTCACAAGTATTTGAATATGAACCATTTGAATTGCATTGATTTGAACCCGAGCCTTCTACTTCGCACTGATTTGCAGCTAAATAATGTGTTTCGCATGGATTTGAAGCTAATCCGTCTACATCGCATTGATTTGCAGCTGAATCATGTGTCTCGCATGGATTTGAATCTAAGCCTTGTGCTTCGAATTGATTTGAAGGTAAATCATGCGTTTCGTATGGATTTGAAGCTAAACCTTCTACATCGCATTGATTTGAAGCTAAACCTTCTACCTCTTATTGTTTTGAAGCTAAACCTTCTACATCGCATTGACTTGCAGCTAAATCATGTGTATCGCGTGGATTTTGAAGCTAACTCGTTTGATTAGTCTCCATTTGAAGCTATATCACTTACACCCCAAGTGTTTGAAGCTATATCATTTGTTTCGCATGGATTTGAAGCTAAACCTTCTTCATCGCATTGATTTGCAGCTAAATCATGTGTTTCGCATGGATTAGAAGCTAACTCGTTCGTTGCGCATGCAGTTAAATCTAAATAATGTATATCACAAGAATTTGAAGCTAAACCATTTGATTCGCATGGATTTGAAGCTAAACCTTCTACTTCGCATTAATTGGCAGATAAATCACGTGTTTTGCATGGATTTGAAGCTAAACCTTCTTCATCGCATTGATTTGAAGCTAAATCATGTGTTTCGCATGCAGTTGAAGCTCAATCATGTCATTCACAAGTATTTGAAGATGAACCATTTGAATCACATTGATTTGAATCCGAGCCTTCTACTTCGCACTGATTTGCAGCTAAATAATGTTTCGCATGGATTTGAAGCTAATCCTTCTACATCGCATTGATTTGCAGCTGAATCATGTATTTCGCATGGATTTGAAGCTAAGCCTTCTACTTCGCATTCATTTGAAGCTAAAACATTTGTTTCGCATGGATTTGAATCTAAGCCTTGTCCTTCGAATTGATTTGAAGCTAAATCATGTGTTTCGTATGGATTTGAAGCTAAACCTTCAACATCGCATTGATTTGAAGCTAAACCTTCTATATTCTATTGATTTGAAGCTAAACCTTCTACCTCTTATTGATTTGAAGCTAAACCTTCTGCATCGCATTGATTTGAAGATAAATCGTGTGTTTCGCATGGATTTGAAGCTAACTCGTTCGTTTTGCCTGCAGTTGAATCTACATCACTTATATCGCATGGATTTGAAGCTGAACCTACTACATCGCATTGATTTGAAGCTAAATCTTGTGTATCGCTTGGATTTGAAGCTAAACCTTCTACATCGTATTGATTTGAAGCTAAATCTTTTGTTTCGCATGGATTTGAATCTAAGCCTTGTCCTTCGAATTGATTTGAAGCTAAATCATGTGTTTCGTATGGATTTGAAGCTAAACCTTCTACATCGCATTGATTTGAAGCTAAACCTTCTACATCGCATTGATTTGAAGATAAATCGTGTGTTTCGCATAGATTTGAAGCTAACTCGTTTGTTTCGCATGTAGATGTAGCTAAATAATGTATATCACAAGTATTTGTAGCTAAACCATTTGTTTCGCATGGATTTGAAGCTGCGCCTTCTACTTCGCATTGATTTGAAGCTAAAGCATTTGTCTTGCATGGAATTGAAGCTAGCTCGTTTGTTCCTCCTGCTTTTGAAGCTATATCACTTATATCGCATGGATTTGAAGCTGAACCTACTACATCGCATTGATTTGAAGCTAAATCATGTGTTTCACATGGATTTGAAGCTAACTCGTTCGTTGCGCATGCAGTTAAATCTAAATAACGTATATCACAAGTATGTGAAGCTAAACCATTCGATTCGCATGGATTTGAAGCTAAGCCTTCTACATCGCATTAATTGGAAGATAAATCACGTGTTTCGCATGGATTTGAAGCTAAACCTTGTACATCGCATTGATTTGCAGCTGAATCATGTGTCTCGCATGGATTTGAAGCTAACTCGTCCGTTTTGCCTCCATTTGAAACTATGTCACTTATATCGCAAGTATTTAAAGCTAAATCATATGTGCCGCATGGATTTGAAGCTGAACCTACTACATCGCATTGATTTGAAGCTAAATCTTGTGTATCGCTTGGATTTGAAGCTAAACCTTCTACATCGTATTGATTTGAAGCTAAATCTTTTGTTTCGCATGGATTTGAATCTAAGCCTTGTCCTTCGAATTGATTTGAAGCTAAATCATGTGTTTCGTATGGATTTGAAGCTGAACCTACTACATCGCATTGATTTGAAGCTAAATCTTGTGTATCGCTTGGATTTGAAGCTAAACCTTCTACATCGTATTGATTTGAAGCTAAATCATTTGTTTCGCATGGATTTGAATCTAAGCCTTGTGCGTCGAATTGATTTGAAGGTAAATCATGTGTTTCGTATGGATTTGAAGCTAAACCTTCTACATCGTATTGATTTGAAGCTAAACCTTCTACATTCTACTGATTTGAAGCTAAACCTTCTACCTCTTATTGTTTTGAAGCTAAACCTTCTACATCGCATTGATTTGCAGCTAAATCATGTGTTTTGCTTGGGTTTGATGCTAACTCGTTTGTTTCCCCTGCATTTGAAGCTATATCAGTTATATCAGAAGTATCTGATGCTAAATCATTTGTTTCGCATGGATTTGAAGCTAAACCTTCTACATCGCATTGATTTCAAGCTAAATCATGTGTATCGCATGGATTTTGAAGCTAACACGATTGATTATTCTTCATTTGAGGCTATATCACTTACACCCCATGTGTTTGAAGCTATATCATTTGTTTCGCATGGATTTGAAGCTAAACCTTCTTCATCGCATTGATTTGCAGCTAAACCATTTGTTTCGCATGGATTTGAAGCTAATCCTTCTACATCGCATTGATTTGCAGCTGAATCATGTATTTCGTATGGATTTGAAGCTAAACCTTCTACATCACATTGATTTGAAGCTAAACCTTCTATATTCTATTGATTTGAAGCTAAACCTTCTACCTCTTATTGATTTGAAGCTAAACCTTCTACATCCCATTGATTTGAAGATAAATCGTGTGTTTCGCATGGATTTGAAGCTAACTCGTTAGTTTCGCATGCAGTTGTAGCTAAATAATGAATATCACAAGTATTTGTAGCTAAACCATTTGATTCACATGGATTTGAAGCTAAGCCTTCTACTTCGCATTAATTGGAAGATAAATCACGTGTTTGCATGGATTTGAAGCTAAACCTTCTACATCGCAAGTGTTTGAAGCTAAATCATGTGTATCGCGTGGAATTGAAGCTACCTCGTTTGTTCCTACAGCTTTTAAAGCTATATCACTTATATCGCAAGTATTTGAAGCTAAATCATATGTGTCGCATGGATTTGAAGCTGAACCTACTACATCGCATTGATTTGAAGCTAAATCTTGTGTATCGCAGGGATTTGAAGCTAAACCTTCTACATCGCATTGATTTGAAACTAAATCATGTATATAGCATGGATTTGAAGCTAACTCGTTTGTTTCGCATGCAGTTGTAGCTAAATAATGTATATCACAAGCATTTGTAGCTAAACCATTTGTTTTGCATGGATTTGAAGCTAAGCCTTCTACATCGCATTGATTTGAAGCTAAATCATGTGTCTCGCATGGAATTGAAGCTACCACGTTTGTTCCTACAGCTTGTGAAGCTATATCACTTATATCGCAAGTATTTGAAGCTAAATCATATGTGTCGCATGGATTTGAAGCTGAACCTACTACATCGCATTGATTTGAAGCTAAATCTTGTGTATCGCACGGATTTGAAGCTAAACCTTCTACATCGCATTGATTTGAAGCTAAATCATGTATATAGCATGGATTTGTAGCTAACTCGTTTGTTTCGCATGCAGTTGTAGCTAAATAATGTATATCACAAGCATTTGTAGCTAAACCATTTGTTCTGCATGGATTTGAAGCTAAGCCTTCTACTTCGCATTAATTGGAAGATAAATCACGTGTTTTGCATGGATTTGAAGCTAAACCTTCTACATCGCATTGATTTGCAACTGAATCATGTATTTCGCATGGATTTGAAGCTAACTCGTTAGTTTCGCATGCAGTTGTAGCTAAATAATGAATATCACAAGTATTTGTAGCTAAACCATTTGATTCACATGGATTTGAAGCTAAGCCTTCTACTTCGCATTAATTGGAAGATAAATCACGTGTTTTGCATGGATTTGAAGCTAAACCTTCTACATCGCAAGTGTTTGAAGCTAAATCATGTGTATCGCGTGGAATTGAAGCTACCTCGTTTGTTCCTACAGCTTTTAAAGCTATATCACTTATATCGCAAGTATTTGAAGCTAAATCATATGTGTCGCATGGATTTGAAGCTGAACCTACTACATCGCATTGATTTGAAGCTAAATCTTGTGTATCGCAGGGATTTGAAGCTAAACCTTCTACATCGCATTGATTTGAAGCTAAATCATGTATATAGCATGGATTTGAAGCTAACTCGTTTGTTTCGCATGCAGTTGTAGCTAAATAATGTATATCACAAGCATTTGTAGCTAAACCATTTGTTTTGCATGGATTTGAAGCTAAGCCTTCTACATCGCATTGATTTGAAGCTAAATCATGTGTCTCGCATGGAATTGAAGCTACCACGTTTGTTCCTACAGCTTGTGAAGCTATATCACTTATATCGCAAGTATTTGAAGCTAAATCATATGTGTCGCATGGATTTGAAGCTGAACCTACTACATCGCATTGATTTGAAGCTAAATCTTGTGTATCGCACGGATTTGAAGCTAAACCTTCTACATCGCATTGATTTGAAGCTAAATCATGTATATAGCATGGATTTGTAGCTAACTCGTTTGTTTCGCATGCAGTTGTAGCTAAATAATGTATATCACAAGCATTTGTAGCTAAACCATTTGTTCTGCATGGATTTGAAGCTAAGCCTTCTACTTCGCATTAATTGGAAGATAAATCACGTGTTTTGCATGGATTTGAAGCTAAACCTTCTACATCGCATTGATTTGCAACTGAATCATGTATTTCGCATGGATTTGAAGCTAACTCGTTAGTTTCGCATGCAGTTGTAGCTAAATAATGAATATCACAAGTATTTGTAGCTAAACCATTTGATTCACATGGATTTGAAGCTAAGCCTTCTACTTCGCATTAATTGGAAGATAAATCACGTGTTTTGCATGGATTTGAAGCTAAACCTTCTACATCGCAAGTATTTGAAGCTAAATCATATGTGTCGCATGGATTTGAAGCTGAACCTACTACATCGCATTGATTTGAAGCTAAATCTTGTGTATCGCATGGATTTGAAGCTAAACCTTCTACATCGCATTGACTTGCAGCTAAATCATGTGTATCGCGTGGATTTTGAAGCTAACTCGTTTGATTAGTCTCCATTTGAAGCTATATCACTTACACCCCAAGTGTTTGAAGCTATATCATTTGTTTCGCATGGATTTGAAGCTAAACCTTCTTCATCGCATTGATTTGCAGCTAAATCATGTGTTTCGCATGGATTAGAAGCTAACTCGTTCGTTGCGCATGCAGTTAAATCTAAATAATGTATATCACAAGAATTTGAAGCTAAACCATTTGATTCGCATGGATTTGAAGCTAAACCTTCTACTTCGCATTAATTGGCAGATAAATCACGTGTTTTGCATGGATTTGAAGCTAAACCTTCTTCATCGCATTGATTTGAAGCTAAATCATGTGTTTCGCATGCAGTTGAAGCTCAATCATGTCATTCACAAGTATTTGAAGATGAACCATTTGAATCACATTGATTTGAATCCGAGCCTTCTACTTCGCACTGATTTGCAGCTAAATAATGTTTCGCATGGATTTGAAGCTAATCCTTCTACATCGCATTGATTTGCAGCTGAATCATGTATTTCGCATGGATTTGAAGCTAAGCCTTCTACTTCGCATTCATTTGAAGCTAAAACATTTGTTTCGCATGGATTTGAATCTAAGCCTTGTCCTTCGAATTGATTTGAAGCTAAATCATGTGTTTCGTATGGATTTGAAGCTAAACCTTCAACATCGCATTGATTTGAAGCTAAACCTTCTATATTCTATTGATTTGAAGCTAAACCTTCTACCTCTTATTGATTTGAAGCTAAACCTTCTGCATCGCATTGATTTGAAGATAAATCGTGTGTTTCGCATGGATTTGAAGCTAACTCGTTCGTTTTGCCTGCAGTTGAATCTACATCACTTATATCGCAAGTGTTTGAAGCTAAATCATTTGTTTCGCGAGGAATTGAAGCAAAACCTTCTACATCGCATTGATTAGAAGCTAAAGCATTTGTCTTGCATGGAATTGAAGCTAGCTCGTTTGTTCCTCCTGCTTTTGAAGCTATATCACTTATATCGCATGGATTTGAAGCTGAACCTACTACATCGCATTGATTTGAAGCTAAATCTTGTGTATCGCTTGGATTTGAAGCTAAACCTTCTACATCGTATTGATTTGAAGCTAAATCTTTTGTTTCGCATGGATTTGAATCTAAGCCTTGTCCTTCGAATTGATTTGAAGCTAAATCATGTGTTTCGTATGGATTTGAAGCTAAACCTTCTACATCGCATTGATTTGAAGCTAAACCTTCTACATCGCATTGATTTGAAGATAAATCGTGTGTTTCGCATAGATTTGAAGCTAACTCGTTTGTTTCGCATGTAGATGTAGCTAAATAATGTATATCACAAGTATTTGTAGCTAAACCATTTGTTTCGCATGGATTTGAAGCTGCGCCTTCTACTTCGCATTGATTTGAAGCTAAAGCATTTGTCTTGCATGGAATTGAAGCTAGCTCGTTTGTTCCTCCTGCTTTTGAAGCTATATCACTTATATCGCATGGATTTGAAGCTGAACCTACTACATCGCATTGATTTGAAGCTAAATCATGTGTTTCACATGGATTTGAAGCTAACTCGTTCGTTGCGCATGCAGTTAAATCTAAATAACGTATATCACAAGTATGTGAAGCTAAACCATTCGATTCGCATGGATTTGAAGCTAAGCCTTCTACATCGCATTAATTGGAAGATAAATCACGTGTTTCGCATGGATTTGAAGCTAAACCTTGTACATCGCATTGATTTGCAGCTGAATCATGTGTCTCGCATGGATTTGAAGCTAACTCGTCCGTTTTGCCTCCATTTGAAACTATGTCACTTATATCGCAAGTATTTAAAGCTAAATCATATGTGCCGCATGGATTTGAAGCTGAACCTACTACATCGCATTGATTTGAAGCTAAATCTTGTGTATCGCTTGGATTTGAAGCTAAACCTTCTACATCGTATTGATTTGAAGCTAAATCTTTTGTTTCGCATGGATTTGAATCTAAGCCTTGTCCTTCGAATTGATTTGAAGCTAAATCATGTGTTTCGTATGGATTTGAAGCTGAACCTACTACATCGCATTGATTTGAAGCTAAATCTTGTGTATCGCTTGGATTTGAAGCTAAACCTTCTACATCGTATTGATTTGAAGCTAAATCATTTGTTTCGCATGGATTTGAATCTAAGCCTTGTGCGTCGAATTGATTTGAAGGTAAATCATGTGTTTCGTATGGATTTGAAGCTAAACCTTCTACATCGTATTGATTTGAAGCTAAACCTTCTACATTCTACTGATTTGAAGCTAAACCTTCTACCTCTTATTGTTTTGAAGCTAAACCTTCTACATCGCATTGATTTGCAGCTAAATCATGTGTTTTGCTTGGGTTTGATGCTAACTCGTTTGTTTCCCCTGCATTTGAAGCTATATCAGTTATATCAGAAGTATCTGATGCTAAATCATTTGTTTCGCATGGATTTGAAGCTAAACCTTCTACATCGCATTGATTTCAAGCTAAATCATGTGTATCGCATGGATTTTGAAGCTAACACGATTGATTATTCTTCATTTGAGGCTATATCACTTACACCCCATGTGTTTGAAGCTATATCATTTGTTTCGCATGGATTTGAAGCTAAACCTTCTTCATCGCATTGATTTGCAGCTAAACCATTTGTTTCGCATGGATTTGAAGCTAATCCTTCTACATCGCATTGATTTGCAGCTGAATCATGTATTTCGTATGGATTTGAAGCTAAACCTTCTACATCACATTGATTTGAAGCTAAACCTTCTATATTCTATTGATTTGAAGCTAAACCTTCTACCTCTTATTGATTTGAAGCTAAACCTTCTACATCCCATTGATTTGAAGATAAATCGTGTGTTTCGCATGGATTTGAAGCTAACTCGTTAGTTTCGCATGCAGTTGTAGCTAAATAATGAATATCACAAGTATTTGTAGCTAAACCATTTGATTCACATGGATTTGAAGCTAAGCCGTCTACTTCGCATTAATTGGAAGATAAATCACGTGTTTTGCATGGATTTGAAGCTAAACCTTCTACATCGCAAGTGTTTGAAGCTAAATCATGTGTATCGCGTGGAATTGAAGCTACCTCGTTTGTTCCTACAGCTTTTAAAGCTATATCACTTATATCGCAAGTATTTGAAGCTAAATCATATGTGTCGCATGGATTTGAAGCTGAACCTACTACATCGCATTGATTTGAAGCTAAATCTTGTGTATCGCAGGGATTTGAAGCTAAACCTTCTACATCGCATTGATTTGAAGCTAAATCATGTATATAGCATGGATTTGAAGCTAACTCGTTTGTTTCGCATGCAGTTGTAGCTAAATAATGTATATCACAAGCATTTGTAGCTAAACCATTTGTTTTGCATGGATTTGAAGCTAAGCCTTCTACATCGCATTGATTTGAAGCTAAATCATGTGTCTCGCATGGAATTGAAGCTACCACGTTTGTTCCTACAGCTTGTGAAGCTATATCACTTATATCGCAAGTATTTGAAGCTAAATCATATGTGTCGCATGGATTTGAAGCTGAACCTACTACATCGCATTGATTTGAAGCTAAATCTTGTGTATCGCACGGATTTGAAGCTAAACCTTCTACATCGCATTGATTTGAAGCTAAATCATGTATATAGCATGGATTTGTAGCTAACTCGTTTGTTTCGCATGCAGTTGTAGCTAAATAATGTATATCACAAGCATTTGTAGCTAAACCATTTGTTCTGCATGGATTTGAAGCTAAGCCTTCTACTTCGCATTAATTGGAAGATAAATCACGTGTTTTGCATGGATTTGAAGCTAAACCTTCTACATCGCATTGATTTGCAACTGAATCATGTATTTCGCATGGATTTGAAGCTAACTCGTTAGTTTCGCATGCAGTTGTAGCTAAATAATGAATATCACAAGTATTTGTAGCTAAACCATTTGATTCACATGGATTTGAAGCTAAGCCTTCTACTTCGCATTAATTGGAAGATAAATCACGTGTTTTGCATGGATTTGAAGCTAAACCTTCTACATCGCAAGTGTTTGAAGCTAAATCATGTGTATCGCGTGGAATTGAAGCTACCTCGTTTGTTCCTACAGCTTTTAAAGCTATATCACTTATATCGCAAGTATTTGAAGCTAAATCATATGTGTCGCATGGATTTGAAGCTGAACCTACTACATCGCATTGATTTGAAGCTAAATCTTGTGTATCGCAGGGATTTGAAGCTAAACCTTCTACATCGCATTGATTTGAAGCTAAATCATGTATATAGCATGGATTTGAAGCTAACTCGTTTGTTTCGCATGCAGTTGTAGCTAAATAATGTATATCACA
The DNA here is from genome assembly GCF_051020955.1 of Megalopta genalis. Taxonomy (NCBI): domain Eukaryota; kingdom Metazoa; phylum Arthropoda; class Insecta; order Hymenoptera; family Halictidae; genus Megalopta; species Megalopta genalis. The sequence goes on from NW_027477230.1 coordinate 13,799, forward strand.
AGCATTTGTAGCTAAACCATTTGTTTTGCATGGATTTGAAGCTAAGCCTTCTACATCGCATTGATTTGAAGCTAAATCATGTGTCTCGCATGGAATTGAAGCTACCACGTTTGTTCCTACAGCTTGTGAAGCTATATCACTTATATCGCAAGTATTTGAAGCTAAATCATATGTGTCGCATGGATTTGAAGCTGAACCTACTACATCGCATTGATTTGAAGCTAAATCTTGTGTATCGCACGGATTTGAAGCTAAACCTTCTACATCGCATTGATTTGAAGCTAAATCATGTATATAGCATGGATTTGTAGCTAACTCGTTTGTTTCGCATGCAGTTGTAGCTAAATAATGTATATCACAAGCATTTGTAGCTAAACCATTTGTTCTGCATGGATTTGAAGCTAAGCCTTCTACTTCGCATTAATTGGAAGATAAATCACGTGTTTTGCATGGATTTGAAGCTAAACCTTCTACATCGCATTGATTTGCAACTGAATCATGTATTTCGCATGGATTTGAAGCTAACTCGTTAGTTTCGCATGCAGTTGTAGCTAAATAATGAATATCACAAGTATTTGTAGCTAAACCATTTGATTCACATGGATTTGAAGCTAAGCCTTCTACTTCGCATTAATTGGAAGATAAATCACGTGTTTTGCATGGATTTGAAGCTAAACCTTCTACATCGCAAGTATTTGAAGCTAAATCATATGTGTCGCATGGATTTGAAGCTGAACCTACTACATCGCATTGATTTGAAGCTAAATCTTGTGTATCGCATGGATTTGAAGCTAAACCTTCTACATCGCATTGATTTGAAGCTAAATCATGTGTTTCCCATTGATTTGAAGCTAAATCATGTGTTTCGCATGCAGTTGAAGCTAAATCATGTCTTTCACAAGTATTTGAATATGAACCATTTGAATTGCATTGATTTGAACCCGAGCCTTCTACTTCGCACTGATTTGCAGCTAAATAATGTGTTTCGCATGGATTTGAAGCTAATCCGTCTACATCGCATTGATTTGCAGCTGAATCATGTGTCTCGCATGGATTTGAATCTAAGCCTTGTGCTTCGAATTGATTTGAAGGTAAATCATGCGTTTCGTATGGATTTGAAGCTAAACCTTCTACATCGCATTGATTTGAAGCTAAACCTTCTACCTCTTATTGTTTTGAAGCTAAACCTTCTACATCGCATTGACTTGCAGCTAAATCATGTGTATCGCGTGGATTTTGAAGCTAACTCGTTTGATTAGTCTCCATTTGAAGCTATATCACTTACACCCCAAGTGTTTGAAGCTATATCATTTGTTTTGCATGGATTTGAAGCTAAACCTTCTTCATCGCATTGATTTGAAGCTAAATCATGTGTTTCGCATGCAGTTGAAGCTCAATCATGTCATTCACAAGTATTTGAAGATGAACCATTTGAATCACATTGATTTGAATCCGAGCCTTCTACTTCGCACTGATTTGCAGCTAAATAATGTTTCGCATGGATTTGAAGCTAATCCTTCTACATCGCATTGATTTGCAGCTGAATCATGTATTTCGCATGGATTTGAAGCTAAGCCTTCTACTTCGCATTCATTTGAAGCTAAAACATTTGTTTCGCATGGATTTGAATCTAAGCCTTGTCCTTCGAATTGATTTGAAGCTAAATCATGTGTTTCGTATGGATTTGAAGCTAAACCTTCAACATCGCATTGATTTGAAGCTAAACCTTCTATATTCTATTGATTTGAAGCTAAACCTTCTACCTCTTATTGATTTGAAGCTAAACCTTCTGCATCGCATTGATTTGAAGATAAATCGTGTGTTTCGCATGGATTTGAAGCTAACTCGTTCGTTTTGCCTGCAGTTGAATCTACATCACTTATATCGCAAGTGTTTGAAGCTAAATCATTTGTTTCGCGAGGAATTGAAGCAAAACCTTCTACATCGCATTGATTAGAAGCTAAAGCATTTGTCTTGCATGGAATTGAAGCTAGCTCGTTTGTTCCTCCTGCTTTTGAAGCTATATCACTTATATCGCATGGATTTGAAGCTGAACCTACTACATCGCATTGATTTGAAGCTAAATCTTGTGTATCGCTTGGATTTGAAGCTAAACCTTCTACATCGTATTGATTTGAAGCTAAATCTTTTGTTTCGCATGGATTTGAATCTAAGCCTTGTCCTTCGAATTGATTTGAAGCTAAATCATGTGTTTCGTATGGATTTGAAGCTAAACCTTCTACATCGCATTGATTTGAAGCTAAACCTTCTACATCGCATTGATTTGAAGATAAATCGTGTGTTTCGCATAGATTTGAAGCTAACTCGTTTGTTTCGCATGTAGATGTAGCTAAATAATGTATATCACAAGTATTTGTAGCTAAACCATTTGTTTCGCATGGATTTGAAGCTGCGCCTTCTACTTCGCATTGATTTGAAGCTAAAGCATTTGTCTTGCATGGAATTGAAGCTAGCTCGTTTGTTCCTCCTGCTTTTGAAGCTATATCACTTATATCGCATGGATTTGAAGCTGAACCTACTACATCGCATTGATTTGAAGCTAAATCATGTGTTTCACATGGATTTGAAGCTAACTCGTTCGTTGCGCATGCAGTTAAATCTAAATAACGTATATCACAAGTATGTGAAGCTAAACCATTCGATTCGCATGGATTTGAAGCTAAGCCTTCTACATCGCATTAATTGGAAGATAAATCACGTGTTTCGCATGGATTTGAAGCTAAACCTTGTACATCGCATTGATTTGCAGCTGAATCATGTGTCTCGCATGGATTTGAAGCTAACTCGTCCGTTTTGCCTCCATTTGAAACTATGTCACTTATATCGCAAGTATTTAAAGCTAAATCATATGTGCCGCATGGATTTGAAGCTGAACCTACTACATCGCATTGATTTGAAGCTAAATCTTGTGTATCGCTTGGATTTGAAGCTAAACCTTCTACATCGTATTGATTTGAAGCTAAATCTTTTGTTTCGCATGGATTTGAATCTAAGCCTTGTCCTTCGAATTGATTTGAAGCTAAATCATGTGTTTCGTATGGATTTGAAGCTGAACCTACTACATCGCATTGATTTGAAGCTAAATCTTGTGTATCGCTTGGATTTGAAGCTAAACCTTCTACATCGTATTGATTTGAAGCTAAATCATTTGTTTCGCATGGATTTGAATCTAAGCCTTGTGCGTCGAATTGATTTGAAGGTAAATCATGTGTTTCGTATGGATTTGAAGCTAAACCTTCTACATCGTATTGATTTGAAGCTAAACCTTCTACATTCTACTGATTTGAAGCTAAACCTTCTACCTCTTATTGTTTTGAAGCTAAACCTTCTACATCGCATTGATTTGCAGCTAAATCATGTGTTTTGCTTGGGTTTGATGCTAACTCGTTTGTTTCCCCTGCATTTGAAGCTATATCAGTTATATCAGAAGTATCTGATGCTAAATCATTTGTTTCGCATGGATTTGAAGCTAAACCTTCTACATCGCATTGATTTCAAGCTAAATCATGTGTATCGCATGGATTTTGAAGCTAACACGATTGATTATTCTTCATTTGAGGCTATATCACTTACACCCCATGTGTTTGAAGCTATATCATTTGTTTCGCATGGATTTGAAGCTAAACCTTCTTCATCGCATTGATTTGCAGCTAAACCATTTGTTTCGCATGGATTTGAAGCTAATCCTTCTACATCGCATTGATTTGCAGCTGAATAATGTATTTCGTATGGATTTGAAGCTAAACCTTCTACATCACATTGATTTGAAGCTAAACCTTCTATATTCTATTGATTTGAAGCTAAACCTTCTACCTCTTATTGATTTGAAGCTAAACCTTCTACATCCCATTGATTTGAAGATAAATCGTGTGTTTCGCATGGATTTGAAGCTAACTCGTTAGTTTCGCATGCAGTTGTAGCTAAATAATGAATATCACAAGTATTTGTAGCTAAACCATTTGATTCACATGGATTTGAAGCTAAGCCTTCCACTTCGCATTAATTGGAAGATAAATTACGTGTTTTGCATGGATTTGAAGCTAAACCTTCTACATCGCAAGTGTTTGAAGCTAAATCATGTGTATCGCGTGGAATTGAAGCTACCTCGTTTGATCCTACAGCTTTTAAAGCTATATCACTTATATCGCAAGTATTTGAAGCTAAATCATATGTGTCGCATGGATTTGAAGCTGAACCTACTACATCGCATTGATTTGAAGCTAAATCTTGTGTATCGCAGGGATTTGAAGCTAAACCTTCTACATCGCATTGATTTGAAGCTAAATCATGTATATAGCATGGATTTGAAGCTAACTCGTTTGTTTCGCATGCAGTTGTAGCTAAATAATGTATATCACAAGCATTTGTAGCTAAACCATTTGTTTTGCATGGATTTGAAGCTAAGCCTTCTACATCGCATTGATTTGAAGCTAAATCATGTGTCTCGCATGGAATTGAAGCTACCACGTTTGTTCCTACAGCTTTTGAAGCTATATCACTTATATCGCAAGTATTTGAAGCTAAATCATATGTGTCGCATGGATTTGAAGCTGAACCTACTACATCGCATTGATTTGAAGCTAAATCTTGTGTATCGCATGGATTTGAAGCTAAACCTTCTACATCGCATTGATTTGAAGCTAAATCATGTATATAGCATGGATTTGTAGCTAACTCGTTTGTTTCGCATGCAGTTGTAGCTAAATAATGTATATCACAAGCATTTGTAGCTAAACCATTTGTTCTGCATGGATTTGAAGCTAAGCCTTCTACTTCTCATTAATTGGAAGATAAATAACGTGTTTTGCATGGATTTGAAGCTAAACCTTCTACATCGCATTGATTTGCAACTGAATCATGTATTTTGCATGGATTTGAAGCTAACTCGTTCGTTTCACCTGTATTCGAAGCTATATCACTTATATCGCAAGTATTTGAAGCTAAATCATGTGTTACGCTTGGACTTGAAGCTAAACCTTCTACATCGCATTGATTTGAAGCTAAATCATGTGTTTCCCATTGATTTGAAGCTAAATCATGTGTTTCCCATTGATTTGAAGCTAAATCATGTGTTTCGCATGCAGTTGAAGCTAAATCATGTCTTTCACAAGTATTTGAAGATGAACCATTTGAATTGCATTGATTTGAACCCGAGCCTTCTACTTCGCACTGATTTGCAGCTAAATAATGTGTTTCGCATGGATTTTAAGCTAATCCGTCTACATCGCATTGATTTGCAGCTGAATCATGTGTCTCGCATGGATTTGAAGCTAACTCGTCCGTTTTGCCTCCATTTGAAACTATGTCACTTATATCGCAAGTATTTAAAGCTAAATCATATGTGCCGCATGGATTTGAAGCTAAATCTTGTGTATCGCATGGATTTGAAGCTAAACCTTCTACATCGTATTGATTTGAAGCTAAATCATTTGTTTCGCATGGATTTGAATCTAAGCCTTGTGCTTCGAATTGATTTGAAGGTAAATCATGTGTTTCGTATGGATTTGAAGCTAAACTTTCTACATCGCATTGATTTCAAGCTAAACCTTCTACATTCTATTGATTTGAAGCTAAACCTTCTACCTCTTATTGTTTTGAAGCTAAACCTTCTACATCGCATTGATTTGCAGCTAAATCATGTGTTTTGCATGGGTTTGATGATAACTCGTTTGTTTCCCCTGCATTTGAAGCTATATCAGTTATATCAGAAGTATCTGATGCTAAATCATTTGTTTCGCATGGATTCGAAGCTAAACCTTCTACATCGCATTGATTTGAAGCTAAATCATGTGTATCGCATGGATTTTGAAGCTAACACGATTGATTAGTCTTCATTTGAAGCTATATCACTTACACCCCAAGTGTTTGAAGCTAAATCATTTGTTTCGCGTGGATTTGAAGCTAAACCTTCAACATCGCATTGATTTGCAGCTAAATCATGTGTATCGCGTGGATTTTGAAGCTAACTCGTTTGATTAGTCTTCATTTGAAGCTATATCACTTACACCCCAAGTGTTTGAAGCTAAATCATTTGTTTCGCGTGGATTTGAAGCTAAACCTTCTACATCGCATTGATTTGAAACTAAATCATGTGCTTCGCATGCAGTTGAAGCTCAATCATGTCATTCACAAGTATTTAAAGATGAACCATTTGAATCACATTGATTTGAATCCGAGCCTTCTACTTCGCACTGATTTGCAGCTAAATAATGTTTCGCATGGATTTGAAGCTAATCCTTCTACATCGCATTGATTTGCAGCTGAATCATGTATTTCGCATGGATTTGAAGCTAAGCCTTCTACTTCGCATTCATTTGAAGCTAAAACAATTGTTTCGCATGGATTTGAATCTAAGCCTTGTCCTTCGAATTGATTTGAAGCTAAATCATGTGTTTCGCATGGATTTGAATCTAAGCCTTGTCCTTCGAATTGATTTGAAGCTAAATCATGTCTATCGCGTGGATTTTGAAGCTAACTCGTTTGATTAGTCTGCATTTGAAACTATATCACTTATACCCCAAGTGTTTGAAGCTAAATCATTTGTTTCGCGTGGATTTGAAGCTAAACCTTCAACATCGCATTGATTTGCAGCTAAATCATGTGTATCGCGTGGATTTTGAAGCTAACTCGTTTGATTAGTCTTCATTTGAAGCTATATCACTTACACCCCAAGTGTTTGAAGCTATATCATTTGTTTCGCATGGATTTGAAGCTAAACCTTCCTCATCGCATTGATTTGCAGCTAAATCATGTGTTTCGCATGGATTAGAAGCTAACTCGTTCGTTGCGCATGCAGTTAAATCTAAATAATGTATATCACAAGAATTTGAAGCTAAAACATTTGATTCGCATGGATTTGAAGATAAGCCTTCTACTTCGCATTTATTGGAAGAAAAATCACTTGTTTCGCATGGATTTGAAGCTGAACCTTCTACATCGCATTGATTTGCAGCTGAATCATGTGTTTCGCATGGATTTGAAGCTAACTCGTTCGTCTCGCCTGTATTTGAAGCTAGATCACTTATATCGCAAGTATTTGAAGCTAAATCATGTGTATCGCATGGATTTGAAGCTAAACCTTCTACATCGCATTGATTTGCAGCTAAATCATGTATGTAGCATGGATTTGAACCTGACTCGTTTGTTTCGCATGCAGTTGTATCTAAATAATGTATATCACAAGCATTTGTAGCTAAACCATTTGTTTTGCATGGATTTGAAGCTAAGCCTTCTACTTCGCATTCATTTGAAGCTAAATCATTTGTTTCGCATGGATTTGAATCTAAGCCTTGTTCTTCGAATTGATTTGAAGCTAAATCATGTGTATCGCGTGGATTTTGAAGCAAACTCGTTTGTTCCGCATGCAGTTGTAGCTAAATAATGTATATAACAAGTATTTGTAGCTAAACCATTTATTTCGCATGGATTTGAAGCTAAACCTTCAACATCGCTTTGATTTGCAGCTAAATCATGTGTTTCGCATTGATTTGAAGCTAACTCGTTCGTTGCGCATGCAGTTAAATCTAAATAATGTATATCACAAGAATTTGAAGCTAAAACATTTGATTCGCATGGATTTGAAGATAAGCCTTCTACTTCGCATTTATTGGAAGAAAAATCACTTGTTTCGCATGGATTTGAAGCTGAACCTTCTACATCGCATTGATTTGCAGCTGAATCATGTGTTTCGCATGGATTTGAAGCTAACTCGTTCGTCTCGCCTGTATTTGAAGCTAGATTACTTATATCGCAAGTATTTGAAGCTAAATCATGTGTATCGCATGGATTTGAAGCTAAACGTTCTACATCGCATTGATTTCAAGCTAAATCATTTAATTTCGCATGGATTTGAATCTAAGCCTTGTCCTTCGAATTGATTTTAAGCTAAATCATGTGTTTCGTATATGTTTGAAGCTAAACCTTCTACATCGCATTGATTTGAAGCTAAACCTTCTACATTCTATTGATTTGAAGCTAAACCTTCTGCATCGCATTGATTTGCAGATAAATCATGTGTTTCGCATGGATTTGAAGCTAACTCGTTGGTTGCGCATGCAGTTAAATCTAAATAACGTATATCACAAGTATTTGAAGCTAAACCATTTGATTCGCATGGATTTGAAGCTAAGCCATCTACTTCGCATTAATTGGAAGTTAAATCACGTGTTTTGCATGGATTTGAAGCTAAACCTTCTACTTCGCATTGATTTGAGGCTAAATCATGTTTCTCGCATGGAATTGAAGCTACCTCGTTTTCTCCTACAGCTTTTGAAGCTATATCACTTATATCGCAAGTATTTGAAGCTAAATCATGTGTTTCGTATGGATTTGAAGCTAAACCTTCTTCATCGCAATGATTTGAAGACAAATCGTGTGATTCGCATGGATTTGAAGCTAACTCGTTAGTTTCGCATGCAGTTGTAGCTAAATAATGAATATCACAAGTATTTGTAGCTAAACCATTTGATTCGCATGGATTTGAAGCTAAGCCTTCTACTTCGCATTAATTGGAAGTTAAATCACGTGTTTTGCATGGATTTGAAGCTAAACCTTCTACATCGCATTGATTTGAAGCTAAGTCATGTGTTTCGCATGCAGTTGAAGCTAAATCATGTCTTTCACAAGTATTTGAAGATCAACCATTTGAATCGCATTGATTTGAACCCGACCCTTCTCCTTCGCACTGATTTGCAGCTAAATAATGTGTTTCGCATGGATTTGAAGCTAAACCGTCTACATCGCATTGATTTGTAGCTGAATCATGTGTTTCGCATGGATTTGAAGCTAACTCGTTCGTTTCGCCTGTATTTGAAGCTATATCACTTATATCGCAAGTATTTGAAGCTAAATCATGTGTTACGCTTGGATTTGAAGCTAAACCTTCTACATCGCATTGATTTGCAGCTAAATCATGTGTTTCGCATGGATTTGAATCTAACTCGTTCGTTTCGCCTGCAGTTGAATCTACATCACTTATATCGCAAGTATTTGAAGCTAAATCGTGTGTATCGCGTTGATTTTGAAGCTAAATCGTTTGATTAGTCTGCATTTGAAGCTATATCACTTATACCCCAAGTGTTTGAAGCTAAATCATATGTTTCGCGTTAATTTGATGCTAAACCTTCTACATCGCATTGATTTGAAGCTAAATCATGTTTCTCGCATGGAATTGAAGCTACCTCGTTTGTTCCTACAGCTTTTGAAGCTATATCACTCATATCGCAAGTACTTGAAGCTAAATCATATGTGTCGCATGGATTTGAAGCTGAACCTGCTACATCGCATTGATTTGAAGCTAAATCTTGTGTATCGTATGGATTTGAAGCTAAACCTTCTACATCGCTAATATTTGAGGCTAAATCGTGTGTATCGCGTTGATTTGAAAGCTAACTCGTTTGATTAGTCTTCATTTGAAACTATATCACTTATACCCCAAGTGTTTGAAGCTAAATCATTTGTTTCGCGTGGATTTGAAGCTAAACCTTCAACATCGCATTGATTTGCAGCTAAATCATGTGTATCGCGTGGATTTTGAAGCTAACTCGTTTGATTAGTCTTCATTTGAAGCTATATCACTTACACCCCAAGTGTTTGAAGCTATATCATTTGTTTCGCATGGATTTGAAGCTAAACCTTCCTCATCGCATTGATTTGCAGCTAAATCATGTGTTTCGCATGGATCAGAAGCTAACTCGTTCGTTGCGCATGCAGTTAAATCTAAATAATGTATATCACAAGAATTTGAAGCTAAAACATTTGATTCGCATGGATTTGAAGATAAGCCTTCTACTTCGCATTTATTGGAAGAAAAATCACTTGTTTCGCATGGATTTGAAGCTGAACCTTCTACATCGCATTGATTTGCAGCTGAATCATGTGTTTCGCATGGATTTGAAGCTAACTCGTTCGTCTCGCCTGTATTTGAAGCTAGATCACTTATATCGCAAGTATTTGAAGCTAAATCATGTGTATCGCATGGATTTGAAGCTAAACCTTCTACATCGCATTGATTTGCAGCTAAATCATGTATGTAGCATGGATTTGAACCTGACTCGTTTGTTTCGCATGCAGTTGTATCTAAATAATGTATATCACAAGCATTTGTAGCTAAACCATTTGTTTTGCATGGATTTGAAGCTAAGCCTTCTACTTCGCATTCATTTGAAGCTAAATCATTTGTTTCGCATGGATTTGATTCTAAGCCTTGTTCTTCGAATTGATTTGAAGCTAAATCATGTGTATCGCGTGGATTTTGAAGCAAACTCGTTTGTTCCGCATGCAGTTGAAGCTAAATAATGTATATAACAAGTATTTGTAGCTAAACCATTTATTTCGCATGGATTTGAAGCTAAACCTTCAACATCGCATTGATTTGCAGCTAAATCATGTGTTTCGCATTGATTTGAAGCTAACTCGTTCGTTTCGCCTGCAGTTGAATCTACATCACTTATATCGCAAGTATTTGAAGCTAAATCATATGTTTCGCGTTAATTTGATGCTAAACTTTCTACATCGCATTGATTTGAAGCTAAATCATGTTTCTCGCATGGAATTGAAGCTACCTCGTTTGTTCCTACAGCTTTTGAAGCTATATCACTCATATCGCAAGTATTTGAAGCTAAATCATATGTGTCGCATGGATTTGAAGCTGAACCTGCTACATCGCATTGATTTGAAGCTAAATCTTGTGTATCGCATGGATTTGAAGCTAAACCTTCTACATCGCTAATATTTGAGGCTAAATCATGTGTATCGCGTGGATTTTGAAGCTAACTCGTTTGATTAGTCTTCATTTGAAGCTATATCATTTATACCCCAAGTGTTTGAAGCTATATCATTTGTTTCGCATGGATTTGAAGCTGAACCTTCTACATCGCATTGATTTGCAGCTGAATCATGTGTTTCGCATGGATTTGAAGCTAACTCGTTCGTTTCGCCTGTATTTGAAGCTAGATTACTTATATCGCAAGTATTTGAAGCTAAATCATGTGTATCGCATGGATTTGAAGCTAAACGTTCTACATCGCATTGATTTCAAGATAAATCATTTGTTTCGCATGGATTTGAATCTAAGCCTTGTCCTTCGAATTGATTTTAAGCTAAATCATGTGTTTCGTATGGGTTTGAAGCTAAACCTTCTACATCGCATTGATTTGAAGCTAAACCTTCTACATTCTATTGATTTGAAGCTAAACCTTCTTCATCGCATTGATTTGCAGATAAATCATGTGTTTCGCATGGATTTGAAGCTAACTCGTTGGTTGCGCATGCAGTTAAATCTAAATAACGTATATCACAAGTATTTGAAGCTAAACCATTTGATTCGCATGGATTTGAAGCTAAGCCATCTACTTCGCATTAATTGGAAGTTAAATCACGTGTTTTGCATGGATTTGAAGCTAAACCTTTTACTTCGCATTGATTTGAGGCTAAATCATGTTTCTCGCATGGAATTGAAGCTACCTCGTTTTCTCCTACAGCTTTTGAAGCTATATCACTTATATCGCAAGTATTTGAAGCTAAATCATGTGTTTCGTATGGATTTGAAGCTAAACCTTCTTCATCGCATTGATTTGAAGCTAAACCTTCTATATTCTATTGATTTGAAGCTAAACCTGCTACCTCTTATTGATTTGAAGCTAAACCTTCTACATCGCAATGATTTGAAGCTAAATCATGTGTATCGCATGGATTTGATGTTAACTCGTTTGTTTCGCATGCAGTTGTAGCTAAATAATGTATATCACAAGTATTTGTAGTTAAACCATTTGTTTTGCATGGATTTGAAGCCAAGCCTTCTACTTCGCATTCATTTGAAGCTAAATCATTTGTTTCGCATGGAATTGAAGCTACCTCGTTTGTTCCTCCTGCTTTTGAAGCTATATCACTTATATCGCATGGATGTGAAGCTGAACCTACTACATCGCATTGATTTGAAGCTAAATCTTGTGTATCGCATGGATCTGAATCTAAGCCTTCTACTTCGCATTCATTTGAAGCTAAATCATTTGTTTCGCATGGAATTGAAGCTACCTCGTTTGTTCCTCCTGTTTTTGAAGCTATATCACTTATATCGCATGGATTTGAAGCTGAACCTACTACATCGCATTGATTTGAATCTAAATCTTGTGTATCGCATGGATCTGAAGCTAAGCCTTCTACTTCGCATTGATTTGAAGTTAAATCATTTGTTTCGCATGGAATTGAAGCTTCCTCGTTTGTTCCTCCTGCTTTTGAAGCTATATCACTTATATCGCAAGTATTTGAAGCTAAATCATATGTGTCGCATGGATTTCAAGCTAACTCGTTAGTTTCGCATGCAATTGTAGCTAAATAATGTATATCACAAGTATTTGTAGCTAAACCATTTGTTTTGCTTGGATTTGAAGCTACGCCTTCTACTTCGCATTGATTTGAAGCTAAATCATGTGTTTCGCATGAATTGAAGCAACCTCGTTTGTCTCTCCAGCTTTTGAAGCTATATCACTTATATCGCATGGATTTGATGCTAAACCTTCTTCATCGCATTGATTTGCAGCTAAATCATGTGTTTCGCATTGATTTGAAGCTAACTCGTTCGTTGCGCATGCAGTTAAATCTAAATAACGTATATCACAAGTATTTGAAGCTAAACCATTTGATTCGCATGGATTTGAAGCTAAGCCTTCTACTTCGCATTAATTGGAAGATAAATCACGTGTTTTGCATGGATTTGAAGCTACCTCGTTTGTTCGTACAGCTTTTGAAGCTATGTCACTCATATCGCAAGTACTTGAAGCTAAATCATATGTGTCGCATGGATTTGAAGCTGAACCTGCTACATCGCATTGATTTGAAGCTAAATCTTGTGTATCGCATGGATTTGAAGCTAAACCTTCTACATCGCTAATATTTGAGGCTAAATCATGTGTATCGCGTGGATTTAGAAGCTAACTCGTTTGATTAGTCTTCATTTGAAGCTATATCATTTATACCCCAAGTGTTTGAAGCTATATCATTTGTTTCGCATGGATTTGAAGCTGAACCTTCTACATCGCATTGATTTGAAGCTAAACCTTCTACATTCAATTGCTTTGAAGCTAAACTTCTTCATCGCATTGATTTGCAGATAAATCATGTGTTTCGCATGGATTTGAAGCTGAACCTTCTACATCGCATTGATTTGCAGCTGAATCATGTGTTTCGCATGGATTTGAAGCTAACTCGTTCGTTTCGCCTGTATTTGAAGCTAGATCACTTATATCGCAAGTATTTGAAGCTAAATCATGTGTATCGCATGGATTTGAAGCTAAACCTTCTACATCGCATTGATTTGCAGCTAAATCATGTGTGTAGCATGGATTTGAAGCTAACTCGTTTGTTTCGCATGCAGTTGCAGCTAAATAATGTATATCACAAGCATTTGTAGCTAAACCATTTGTTTTGCATGGATTTGAAGCTAAGACTTCTACTTCGCTTTCATTTCAAGCTAAATCATTTGTTTCGCATGGATTTGAATCTAAGCCTTGTCCTCCGAATTGATTTGAAGCTAAATCATGTCTATCGCGTGGATTTTGAAGCTAACTCGTTTGATTAGTCTGCATTTGAAACTATATCACTTATACCCCAAGTGTTTGAAGCTAAATCATTTGTTTCGCGTGGATTTGAAGCTAAACCTTCAACATCGCATTGATTTGCAGCTAAATCATGTGTATCGCGTGGATTTTGAAGCTAACTCGTTTGATTAGTCTACATTTGAAGCTATATCACTTATACCCCAAGTGTTTGAAGCTATATCATTTGTTTCGCATGGATTTGAAGCTAAACCTTCTTCATCGCATTGATTTGCAGCTAAATCATGTGTTTTGCATGGATTAGAAGCTAACTCGTTCGTTGCGCATGCAGTTAAATCTAAATAATGTATATCACAAGAATTTGAAGCTAAACCATTTGATTCGCATGGATTTGAAGATAAGCCTTCTACTTCGCATTAATTGGAAGAAAAATCACGTGTTTCGCATGGATTTGAAGCTGAACCTTCTACATCGCATTGATTTGCAGCTGAATCATGTGTTTCGCATGGATTTGAAGCTAACTCGTTCGTGTCGCCTGTATTTGAAGCTAGATCACTTATATCGCAAGTATTTGAAGCTAAATCATGTGTATCGCATGGATTTGAAGCTAAACCTTCTACATCGCATTGATTTGCAGCTAAATCATGTATGTAGCATGGATTTGAAGCTAACTCGTTTGTTTCGCATGCAGTTGCAGCTAAATAATGTATATTACAAGCATTTGTAGCTAAACCATTTGTTTTGCATGGATTTGAAGCTAAGACTTCTACTTCGCTTTCATTTCAAGCTAAATCATTTGTTTCGCATGGATTTGAATCTAAGCCTTGTCCTCCGAATTGATTTGAAGCTAAATCATGTCTATCGCGTGGATTTTGAAGCTAACTCGTTTGATTAGTCTGCATTTGAAACTATATCACTTATACCCCAAGTGTTTGAAGCTAAATCATATGTTTCGCGTTAATTTGATGCTAAACCTTCTACATCGCATTGATTTGAAGCTAAATCATGTTTCTCGCATGGAATTGAAGCTACCTCGTTTGTTCCTACAGCTTTTGAAGCTATATCACTCATATCGCAAGTACTTGAAGCTAAATCATATGTGTCGCATGGATTTGAAGCTGAACATGCTACATCGCATTGATTTGAAGCTAAATCTTGTGTATCGCATGGATTTGAAGCTAAACCTTCTACATCGCTAATATTTGAGGCTAAATCATGTGTATCGCGTGGATTTTGAAGCTAACTCATTTGATTAGTCTTCATTTGAAGCTATATCATTTATACCCCAAGTGTTTGAAGCTATATCATTTGTTTCGCATGGATTTGAAGCTGAACCTTCTACATCGCATTGATTTGAAGCTAAACCTTCTACATTCAATTGCTTTGAAGCTAAACCTTCTTCATCGCATTGATTTGCAGATAAATCATGTGTTTCGCATGGATTTGAAGCTGAACCTTCTACATCGCATTGATTTGCAGCTGAATCATGTGTTTCGCATGGATTTGAAGCTAACTCGTTCGTTTCGCCTGTATTTGAAGCTAGATCACTTATATCGCAAGTATTTGAAGCTAAATCATGTGTATCGCTAAACCTTCTACATCGCATTGATTTGCAGCTAAATCATGTATGTAGCAGGATTTGAAGCTAACTCGTTTGTTTCGCATGCAGTTGCAGCTAAATAATGTATATCACAAGCATTTGTAGCTAAACCATTTGTTTTGCATGGATTTGAAGCTAAGACTTCAACTTCGCTTTCATTTCAAGCTAAATCATTTGTTTCGCATGGATTTGAATCTAAGCCTTGTCCTCCGAATTGATTTGAAGCTAAATCATGTCTATCGCGTGGATTTTGAAGCTAACTCGTTTGATTAGTCAGCATTTGAAACTATATCACTTATACCCAAGTGTTTGAAGCTATATCATTTGTTTCGCGTGGATTTGAAGCTAAACCTTCAACATCGCATTGATTTGCAGCTAAATCATGTGTATCGCGTGGATTTTGAAGCTAACTCGTTTGATTAGTCTTCATTTGAAGCTATATCACTTATACCCCAAGTGTTTGAAGCTATATCATTTGTTTCGCATGGATTTGAAGCTAAACCTTCTTCATCGCTATGATTTGCAGCTAAATCATGTGTTTTGCATGGATTAGAAGCTAACTCGTTCGTTGCGCATGCAGTTAAATCTAAATAATGTATATCACAAGAATTTGAAGCTAAACCATCTGATTCGCATGGATTTGAAGATAAGCCTTCTACTTCGCATTAATTGGAAGAAAAATCACGTGTTTCGCATGGATTTGAAGCTGAACCTTCTACATCGCATTGATTTGCAGCTGAATCATGTGTTTTCGCATTGATTTGAAGCTAACTCGTTCGTCTCGCCTGTATTTGAAGCTAGATCACTTATATCGCAAGTATTTGAAGCTAAATCATGTGTATCGCATGGATTTGAAGCTAAACCTTCTACATCGCATTGATTTGCAGCTAAATCATGTATGTAGCATGGATTTGAAGCTGACTCGTTTGTTTCGCATGCAGTTGTATCTAAATAATGTATATCACAAGCATTTGTAGCTAAACCATTTGTTTTGCATGGATTTGAAACTAAGCCTTCTACTACGCATTCATTTGAAGCTAAATCATGTGTATCGCTTAGATTTTGAAGCAAACTCGTTTGTTCCGCATGCAGTTGTATCTAAATAATGTATATAACAAGTATTTGTAGCTAATCCATTTATTTCGCATGGATTTGAAGCTAAACCTTCAACATCGCATTGATTTGCAGCTAAATCATGTGTTTCGCATGGATTTGAAGCTAACTCGTTCGTTTTGCCTGCAGTTGAATCTACATCACTTATATCGCAAGTGTTTGAAGCTAAATCATGTGTATCGCGTTGAATTTGAAGCTAAATCGTTTGATTAGTCTGCATTTGAGCTATATCACTTATACCCCAAGTGTTTTTTAAGCTAAATCATATGTTTCGCGTTAATTTGATGCTAAACCTTCTACATCGCATATGATTATGAAGCTAAATCATGTTTCTCGCATGGAATTGAAGCTACCTCGTTTGTTCCTACAGCTTTTGAAGCTATATCACTCATATCGCAAGTATTTGAAGCTAAATCATTTGTGTCGCATGGATTTGAAGCTGAATCTACTACATCGCATTGATTTGAAGCTAAATCTTGTGTATCGCATGGATTTGAAGCTAAACCTTCTATATCGCATTTATTTGAAGCTAAATCATTTGTATCGCATGGATTTGAATCTAAGCCTTGTCCTTCGAATTGATTTGAAGCTAAATCATGTGTTTCGTATGGATTTGAATCTAAACCTTCTACATCGCATTGATTTGAAGCGAAAGCTTCTACATTCTATTGATTTGAAGCTAAACCTTCTACCTCTTATTGTTTTGAAGCTAAACCTTCTTCATCGCATTGATTTGCAGTTAAATCATGTGTTTCGCATGGATTTTAAGCTAACTCGTTTGTTTCGCCTGTATTTGAAGTTATATCACTCATATCGCAAGTATCTGAAGCTAAATCATTTGTGTCGCATTGTTTTTTAAGCTAAACCTTCTACATATCATTGATTTGAATCTTAATCGTGTGCTTTGCATGAATTTGAAGCTAACTCGTTTGTTTCCTCTGCATTTGATGCTATATCACTTATATCGCAAGTATCTGACGCTAAATCATTTGTGTCGCATGGATTTGAAGCTAAACCTTCTACATCGCATTCATTTGCAGGCTAAATCATGTGTTTCGCATGGATTTGAAGCTAACTCGTTCGTTTCGCATGCAGTTGTAGCTAAATAATGTATATCACAAGTATTTGTAGCTAAACCATTTGTTTTGCAGGAATTGAAGCTAAGCCTTCTACTTCGCATTCATTTGAAGCTAAACCATTTGTTTTGCATGGATTTGAAGCTAAGCCTTCTACTTCGCATTCATTTGAAGCTAAATCATTTGTATCGCATGGATTTGAATCTAATCCTTGTCCTTCGAATTAATTTAAAGCTAAATCATGTGTTTCGTATTGATTTGAAGCTAACCCTTCTACATCGCATTGATTTGAAGCTAAACCTTCGACATCGCATTGATTTGAAGATAAATCGTGTGTTTCGCATGGATTTGAAGCTAACTCCTTTGTTCCTCCTGCTTTTGAAGCTATATCACTTATATCGCATGATTTGAAGCTGAACCTACTACATCGCGTTGATTTGAAGCTAAATCTTGTGGTATCGCATGGATTTGAAGCTAAACCTTCTACATCACATTGATTAGCAGCTATATCATGTGTTTCGCATGGATTTGAAGCTAACTCGTTCGTTTTGCCTGCAGTTGAATCTACATCACTTATATCGCAAGTGTTTGAAGATAAATCATGTGTATCGCGTGGATTTTGAAGGTAACTCGTTCGATTAGTCTGCATTTGAAGCTATATCACTTATATCGCATGTATCTGATGCTATATCATTTGTGTCGCATGGATTTGAAGCTAAACCTTCTACATCGCATTGATTTGGAGCTAAACCTTCTACATCGCATTGATTTGAAGCTAAATCATGTGTTTCGCTTGGATTTGAAGCTATCTCGTTTGTTTCGCATGGAGTTGATGCTAAATCATGTCTTTGACAAGTATTTGAAGCTAAATCATATGTGCCGCATGGATTTGAACCTGAGCCTTCTACTTCGCACTGATTTGCAGCTAAATAATGTGTTTCGCATGGATTTGAAAGCTAACTCGTTAGTTTCGCATGCAGTTGTAGCTAAATAATGTATATCACAAGTATTTGTAGCTAAACCATTCGTTTCGCATGGATTTGAAGCTAAGCCTTCTACTTCGCATTCATTTGAAGCTAAATCATTTGTTTCGCATGGATTTGAATCTAAGCCTTGTCCTACGAATTGATTTGAATCTAAATCATGTGTGCCGTATGGATTTGAATCTAAACCTTCTACATTGCATTTATTTGAAGCTAAACCTTCTATATTCTATTGATTTGAAGCTAAACCATCTACCTCTTATTGATTGAAGCTAAATCATTTGTTTCGCATGGATTTGAATCTAAGCCTTCTACTTCGCATTCATTTGAAGCTAAATCATTTGCTTTCGCATGGATTTGAATCTAAGCCTTGTCCTTCGAATTGATTTGTAAGCTAAATCTTGGGTATGGCATGTGGATTTGAAGCTAAACCTTCTACATCGCATTGATTTGAAGCTAAATCATGTGTATCGCATGGATTTGGTGCTAACTCGTTTGTTTCGCATGCAGTTGTAGCTAAATAATGTATATCACAAGTATTTGTAGCTAAACATTTGTTTTGCATGGATTTGTAGCTAAGCCTTCAACTTCGCATTCATTTGAAGCTAAATCATTTGTTTCGCATGGATTTGAATCTAAGCCTTGTCCTTCGAATTGATTTGAAGCTAAATCATGTGTTTCGTATGGATTTGAAGCTAAACCTTCTACATCGCATTGATTTGAAGCTAAACCTTCTACATTCTATCCATTTGAAGCTAAACCTTCTACCTCTTATTGTTTTGAAGCTAAACCTTCTACATCGCATTGATTTGTAGCTAAATCATGTGTATAGCGTGGATTTTGAAGCTAACTCGTTTGATTAGTCTTCATTTGAAGCTATATCACTTATACCCAAGTGTTGAAGCTGTATCATTTGTTTCGCATGAATTTGAAGCTAAACCTACTTCATCGCATTGATTTGTAGCTAAATCATGTGTTTCGCATGGATTTGAGCTAACTCGTTCGTTGCGCATTCAGTTATATCTATATAACGTATATCACAAGTATTTGAAGCTAAACCATTTGATACGCATGGATTTGAAGCTAAGCCTTCTACTTCGCATTAATTGGAGGTAAAATCACGTGTTTTGCATGGATTTGATGCTAAACCTTCTACAACGCATTGATTTGAAGCTAAATCATGTGTTTCGCATGCAGTTGAAGCTAAATCATGTCTTTCACAAGTATTTCAAGATGAACCATTTGAATCGCATTGATTTGAACTCGAGCCTCCTACTTCGCACCTATTTGCAGCTAAATAATGTGTTCCGCATGGATTTGGAGCTAAACCATCTATATCCCATGGATTTGAATCTAAATCAAGTGTTTGGCATGGATTTGAAGCTCAACCTTCAACATCGCATTGATTTGCAGCTGAATCATGTGTTTCGCATGGATTTGAAGCTAACTCGTTCGTTCCGCCTCATTTGAAACTATATCACTTATATAGCAAGTATTTGAAGCTAAATCATATGTGCGGCATGGATTTGAAGCCGAACCTACTACATCGCATTGATTTGAACCCGAGACTTCTACATCGCACCTATTTGCAGCTAAATAATGTGTTCCGTATTGATTTGAAGCTAAACCTTCTATATTCTATTGATTTGAAGCTAAACCTTCTACCTCTTATTGATTTGTAGCTAAACCTTCTACATCGCATTGATTTGAATCTAAATCTTGGGTATCGCATGGATTTGATGCAAACCTTCTACATCGCATTGATTTGCAGCTAAATCATGTGTTTTGCATGGATTTGAAGCTACTCGTTCGTTTCGCCTCCATTTGAAACTATATCACTTATATCGCAAGTATTTGAAGCTAAATCATATGTGCCGCATGGATTTGAAGCCGAACCTACCACATCGCATTGATTTGAAGCTAAATCTTGTGTATCGCATGGATTTGAAGCTAAACGTTCTACATCGCATTGATTTGAAGCTAAATCATTTGTTTCGCATGGATTTGAATCTAAGCCTTGTCCTTCGAATTAATTTGAAGCTAAATCATGTGTTTTGTATGGATTTGAAGCTAAACCTTCTAAATCGCATTGATTTGAAGCTAAACCTTCAATATCCTATGATTTGAAGCTAAACCTTCTACCTCTTATTGATTTGAAGCTAAACCTTCTACATCGCCTTGATTTGAAGATAAATCGTATGTTTCGCATGGATTTGAGGCTAACTCGTTAGTTTCGCATGCAGTTGTAGCTAAATAATGTATATCACAAGTATTTGTAGCTAAACCATTTGTTTCGCATGAATTTGAAGCTAACTCGTTCGTTTCGCCTCCATTTGAAACTATATCACTTATATCGCAAGTATTTGAAGCTAAATCATATGTGCCGCATGGATTTGAAGCTGAACCTACTACATCGCACTGATTTGCAGCTAAATAATGTGTTTCGCCTGGATTTGAAGCTAACTCGTTAGTTTCGCATGCAGTTGTAGCTAAATAATGTATATCACAAGTTTTGTAGCTTAACCATTTGTTTCGCATGGATTTGAAGCTTCGCCTTCTACTTCGCATTGATTTGAAGCTAAATCATTTGTTTCGCATGGTATTGAAGCTACCTTTTTTGTCCCTCCTGCTTTTGAAGCTATATCACTTATATCGCACGGATTTGAAACAGAACCTTCTACATCGCATTGATTTGTAGCTAAATCATGTGTATCGCGTGGATTTTGAAGCTAACTCGTTTGATTAGTCTTCATTTGAAGCTATATCACTTATACCCCAAGTGTTTGAAGCTATATCATTTGTTTCGCATGAATTTGAAGCTAAACCTTCTTCATCGCATTGATTTGTAGCTAAATCATGTGTTTCGCATGGATTTAAAGCTAACTCGTTCGTTGCGCATGCAGTTAAATCTAAATAACGTATATCACAAGTATTTGAAGCTAAACCATTGATACGCATGGATTTGAAGCTAAGCTACTACTTCGCATTAATTGGAAGTAAAATCACGTGTTTTGCATGGATTTGATGCTAAACCTTCTACAACGCATTGATTTGAAGCTAAAATCATGTGTTTCGCATGCAGTTGAAGCTAAATCATGTCTTTCACAAGTATTTCAAGATGAACCATTTGAATCGCAATTGATTTGAACCCGAGCCTTCTACTTCGCACCTATTAGCAGCTAAATAATGTATTCCGGATGGATTTGAAGCTAAACCTTCTACATCCCATGGATTTGAATCTAATCAAGTGTTTGGCATGATTTGAAGCTGAACCTTCTACATCGCATTGATTTGCAGCTAAATTATGTGTTTCGCATGCATTTGAATCTAACTCGTTCGTTTCGCCTGCAGTAAATTGAACCTACATCACTTATATCGCAAGTATTTGAAGCTAAATCTTGTGTATCGCATGGATTTGAAGCAAACCATCTACATCGCATTGATTTGCTGAATCATGTGTTTCGCATGGATTTGATGCTAACTCGTTTGTTTCGCATGCAGTTGTAGCTAAATAATGTATATCACAAGTATTTGAAGCTAAATCATATGTGTCGTATGGATTTGAAGCAGAACCTTCTACATCGCATTGATTTGAAGCTAAATCATTTGTTTCGCATGGAATTGATGCTACCTCGTTTGTTCCTCCAGCTGTTGAAGCTATATCACTTATATCGCAAATATTTGAAGCTGAATCATATGTGTCGTATGGATTTGAAGCAGAACCTTCTACATCGCATTGATTTGAAGCTAAATCTAGTGTATCGCATGGATTTGAAGCTGAACCTTCCACATCGCATTGATTTGCAGCTAAATCATGTGTTTCGCATGAATTTGAAGCTAACTCGTTCGTTTCGCCTCCACTTGAAACGGCATCACTTATATCGCAAGTATTTGAAGCTAAATCATATGTGCCGCATGGATTTGAAGCTTAACCTACTATATCGCACTGATTTGCAGCTAAATAATGTGTTTCGCATGGATTTGAAGCTAAACCTTCTACATCGCATTGATTTGAAGCTAAATCATGTGTTTCGCTAGCAGTTGAAGCTAAATCATGTTTTTCACAAGTATTTGAAGATGAACCATTTGAATCGCATTGATTATAACCCGAGCCTTCTACTTCGCCCTGATTTGCAGATAAATAATGTGTTTCGCATAGATTTGAAGCTAAACCTTCTACATCCCATGGATTTGATTCTAAATCATGTGTTTGGCATTGATTTGAATCTAAGCCTTGTCCTTCGAATTGATTTGAAGCTAAATCATGTTTCGTATGGATTTGAAGCTAACTCGTTCGTTCCGCCTCCATTTGAAACTATATCACTTATATCGCAAGTATTTGAAGCTAAATCATATGTGCCGCATGGATTTGAATCCGAACCTAATACATCGCATTGATTTGAACCCGAGCCTTCTACATCGCACCTATTTGCAGCTAAATAATGTGTTCCGCATTAATTTGAAGCTAAACATTCTATATTCTATTGATTTGAAGCTATACCTTCTACCTCTTATTGATTTGAAGCTAAACCTTCTACATCGCATTGATTTGAATCTAAATCTTGTGTATCGCATGGATTTGATGCAAACCTTCTACATCGCATTGATTTGCAGCTAAATCATGTGTTTTGCATGGATTTGAAGCTAACTCGTTCGTTTCGCCTCCATTTGAAACTATATCACTTATATCGCAAGTATTTGAAGCTAAATCATATGTGCCGCATGGATTTGAATCCGAACCTAATACATCGCATTGATTTGAACCCGAGCCTTCTACATCGCACCTATTTGCAGCTAAATAATGTGTTCCGCATTAATTTGAAGCTAAACATTCTATATTCTATTGATTTGAAGCTATACCTTCTACCTCTTATTGATTTGAAGCTAAACCTTCTACATCGCATTGATTTGAATCTAAATCTTGTGTATCGCATGGATTTGATGCAAACCTTCTACATCGCATTGATTTGCAGCTAAATCATGTGTTTTGCATGGATTTGAAGCTAACTCGTTCGTTTCGCCTCCATTTGAAACTATATCACTTATATCGCAAGTATTTGAAGCTAAATCATATGTGCCGCATGGATTTGAAGCCGAACCTACTACATCGCATTGATTTGAAGCTAAATCTTGTGTATCGCATGGATTTGAAGCTAAACCTTCTACATCGCATTGATTTGAAGCTAAATCATTTGTTTCGCATGGATTTGAATCTAAGCCTTGTCCTTCGAATTGATTTGAAGCTAAATCATGTGTTTTGTATGGATTTGAAGCTAAACCTTCTAAATCGCATTGATTTGAAGCTAAACCTTCAATATCCTATTGATTTGAAGCTAAACCTTCTACCTCTTATTGATTTGAAGCTAAACCTTCTACATCGCCTTGATTTGAAGATAGATCGTATGTTTCGCATGGATTTGAGGCTAACTCGTTAGTTTCGCATGCAGTTGTAGCTAAATAATGTATATCACAAGTATTTGTAGCTAAACCATTTGTTTCGCATGAATTTGAAGCTAACTCGTTCGTTTCGCCTCTATTTGAAACTATATCACTTATATCGCAAGTATTTGAAGCTAAATCATATGTGCCGCATGGATTTGAAGCTGAACCTACTACATCGCACTGATTTGCAGCTAAATAATGTGTTTCGCCTGGATTTGAAGCTAACTCGTTAGTTTCGCATGCAGTTGTAGCTAATTAAAGTATATCACAAGTATTTGTAGCTAAACCATTTGTTTCGCATGGATTTGAAGCTTCGCCTTCTACTTCGCATTGATTTGAAGCTAAATCATTTGTTTCGCATGGAATTGAAGCTACCTCGTTTGTTCCTCCTGCTTTTGAAGCTATATCACTTATATCGCACGGATTTGAAACAGAACCTTCTACATCGAATTGATTTGTAGCTAAATCATGTGTATCGAGTGGATTTTGAAGCTAACTCGTTTGATTAGTCTTCATTTGAAGCTATATCACTTATACCCCAAGTGTTTGAAGCTATATCATTTGTTTCGCATGAATTTGAAGCTAAACCTTCTTCATCGCATTGATTTGTAGCTAAATCATGTGTTTCGCATGGATTTGAACCTAACTCGTTCGTTGCGCATGCAGTTAAATCTAAATAACGTATATCACAAGTATTTGAAGCTAAACCATTTGATACGCATGGATTTGAAGCTAAGCCTACTACTTCGCATTAATTGGAAGTAAAATCACGTGTTTTGCATGGATTTGATGCTAAACCTTCTACAACGCATTGATTTGAAGCTAAATCATGTGTTTCGCATGCAGTTGAAGCTAAATCATGTCTTTCACAAGTATTTCAAGATGAACCATTTGAATCGCATTGATTTGAACCCGAGCCTTCTACTTCGCACCTATTAGCAGCTAAATAATGTATT
The DNA here is from genome assembly GCF_051020955.1 of Megalopta genalis. Classification (NCBI taxonomy): domain Eukaryota; kingdom Metazoa; phylum Arthropoda; class Insecta; order Hymenoptera; family Halictidae; genus Megalopta; species Megalopta genalis. The sequence continues at coordinate 38,543 of NW_027477230.1, forward strand.
CCGGATGGATTTGAAGCTAAACCTTCTACATCCCATGGATTTGAATCTAAATCAAGTATTTGGCATGATTTGAAGCTGAACCTTCTACATCGCATTGATTTGCAGCTGAATCATGTGTTTCGCATTGATTCGAACCTAAATCATTTGTTTCGCATGCAATTGAATCCACCTCGTTTGTACCTCCAGCTTTTTAAGCTATATCACTTATATCGCAAGTATTTGAAGCTAAATCATATGTGTCGCATGGATTTGAAGCTGAACCTTCTACATCGCATTGATTTGGAGCTAAATCTTCTGTATCGCATGAATTTGAAGCTAAACCTTCTACATCACATTGATTTGCAGCTAAATGATGTGTTTCGCATGCATTTGAATCTAACTCGTTCGTTTCGCCTGCAGTTGAACCTACATCACTTATATCGCAAGTATTTGAAGCTAAATCATATGTGTCGCATGGATTTGAAGCTGAACCTTCTACATCGCATTGATTTGAAGCTAAATCTTGTGTATCGCATGGATTTGAAGCTAAACCTTCTTTATCGCATAGATTTGCAGCTAAATCATGTGTTTCGCATGGATTTGAAGCTAACTCGTTCGTTGCGCATGCTGTTAAATCTAAATAACGTATATCACAAGTATTGGAAGCTAAACCATTTGATTCGCATGGATTTGAAGCTAATCCTTCTACTTCGCATTAATTGGAAGTTAAATCACGTGTTTTGGATGGATTTGAAGATAAACCTTCTACATCGCATTGATTTGAAGCTAAACCTTCTACATTCTATTGATTTGGAGCTAAACCTTCTACCTCTTATTGTTTTGAAGCTAAACCTTCTACATCGCATTGATTTGTAGCTAAATCATGTGTATAGCGTGGATTTTGAAGCTAACTCGTTTGATTAGTCTTCATTTGAAGCTATATCACTTATACCCCAAGTATTTGAAGCTAAACCATTTGATACGCATGGATTTTAAGCTAACCCTTCTACTTCGCATTCATTTGAATCTAAATCATTTGTTTCGCATGGATTTGAATCTAAGCCTTGACCTTCGAATTGATTTGAAGCAAAATCTTGGGTATGGCATGGATTTGAAGTTAAACCTTCTACATCGCATTGATTTGAAGCTAAATCATGTGTCTCGCATGGATTTGAAGCTAACTCGTTCGTTTCGCCTCCATTTGAAACTATGTCACTTATATCGCAAGTATTTGAAGCTAAATCATATGTGCCGCAAGGATTTGAATCTGAACCTACTACATCGCATTGATTTGAAGCTAAATCTTGTGTATCGCATGGATTTGAAGCTAAGCCTTCTACTTCGCATGAATTTGAAGCTGAATCATGTATGCCGCTTGGATTTGAAGCTAACTCGCTTGTTTCGCCTGCATTCGAAGCTATATCACATATATGCACAAATATTTGAAGCTCAATCATTCGTTCCGCATGGATGTGAGTTAATCCTACTACTTCACATTGATTTGAAGCTAAATCGTGTGTTTTGCTTGGATTTGAAACTATCTCGTTTGTTTCGCATGCATTTGCAGGTATATCACTTATATTCGCAAGTATTTGAAGCTAAACCATTTTTTTCTCATGTATTTGTTGCTAAGCCTTCCACTTCGCATTGATTTGAAACAAAATAATGTGTTTCGTTTGGATTGGAAGCTGACTCGTTTCTTTCGCATGCAGTTGAAGCTAAATCACTTATATCGCTAGTATTTGAAGCTAAATCATGTGTATCGCGTGGATTGTGAAGCTAACTCGTTTGATTAGTCTTCATTTGTAGCTATATCATTTATACCCCAAGTGTTTGAAGCTATATCATTTGTTTCGCATGGATTTGAAGCTAAACCTTCTTCATCGCATTGATTTTAAGCTAAATCATGTGTTTCGCATGGATTTGAAGCTAACTCGTTCGTTTAGCATGCAGTTGTAGCTAAATGATGTATATCACAAGTATTTGTAGCTAAACCATTTGTTTTGCATGGATTTGAAGCTAAGCTTTCTACTTCGCATTCATTTGAAGCTAAATCATTTGTTTCGCATGGATTTGAATCTAAGCCTTGTCCTTCGAATTGATTTGAAACTAAATCATGTGTTTCGTATGGTTTTCAAGCTAAACCTTCTACATCGCATTGATTTGGAGCTAAACCTACTATATTCTATTGATTTGAAGCTAAACCTTCTACCTCTTATTGATTTGAAGCTAAACCTTCTACATCGCATTGATTTGAAGATAAATCATGTCTCTCGCATGGATTTGAAGCTAACTCGTTCGTTTCGCCTCCATTTGAAACTATGTCACTTATATCGCAAGTATTTGAAGCTAAATCATATGTGCCGCAAGGATTTGAATCTGAACCTACTACATCGCATTGATTTGAAGCTAAATCTTGTGTATCGTATGGATTTGAAGCTAAACCTTCTACATCGCATTGATTTGAAGCTAAATCATTTGTTTCGCATGGATTTGAATCTAAGCCCTGTCCGTCGAATTGATTTTAAGCTAAATCATGTGTTTCGTATGGATTTGAAGCTAAACCTTCTACATCGCATTGATTTGAAGCTAAACCTTCTACATCGCATTGATTTGAAGCTAAACCTTCTACATTCTATTGATTTGAAGCTAAACCTTCTACCTCTTATTGTTTTGAAGCTAAAACTTCTACATCGCATTGATTTGCAGCTAAATCATGTGTTTCGCATGGATTTGAAGCTAACTCGTTCATTTCGCCTGTAGTTGAATCTACATCACTTATATCGCTAGTATTTGAAGCTAAATCATGTGTATCGCGTGGGTTTTGAAGCTAACTCGTTTGATTAGTCTTCATTGGAAGTTATATCACTTACACCCCAAGTGTTTGAAGCTATATCATTTGTTTCGCATGGATTTGAAGCTAAACCTTCTTCATCGCATTGATTTGCAGCTAAATCATGTGTTTCGCTTGGATTTGAAGCTAACTCGTTCGTTGCGCATGCAGTTAAATCTAAATAACGTATATCACAGGTATTGGAAGCTAAACCATTTGATTCGCATGGATTTGAAGCTACCCTTCTACTTCGCATTAATTGGAAGTTAAATCACGTGTTTTGCATGGATTTGAAGCTACCTCGTTCGTTTCGCCTGCAGTTGAACCTACATCACTTATATCGCAAGTATTTGAAGCTAAATCATGTTTATCGCGTGGATTTTGAAGCTAACTCGTTTGATTAGTCTGCATTTGAAGCTATGTCACTTGTACCCCAAGTGTTTGAAGCTAAGTCATTTGTTTCGCGTGGATTTGAATCTAAACCTTCTACATCGCATTCATTTGAAGCTAAATCATGTGTATCGCGTGGATTTTGAAGCTAACTCGATTGATTAGACTCCATTTGAAGCTATATCACTTACACCCCAAGAGTTTGAAGCTATATCATTTGTTTCGCATGGATTTGAAGCTAATCCTTCTTCATCGCATTGATTTGCAGCTAAATCATGTGTTTCGCATGGATTTGAAGCTAACTCGTTCGTTGCGCATGCACTTAAATCTAAATAACGTATATCACAAGTATGTGAAGCTAAACAATTTGATTCGCATGGATTTGAAGCTAAGCCTTCTACTTCGCATTAATTGGAAGATAAATCACGTGTTTTGCATGGATTTGAAGCAAAACCTTCTGCATCGCAAGTATTTGAAGCTAAATCATATGTGTCGCATGGATTTGTAGCTGAACCTACTACATCGCATTCATTTGAAGCTAAATCTTGTGCATCGCATGGATTTGAAGCTAAACCTTCTACATCGCATTGATTTAAAGATAAATCGTGTGTTTTGCATAGATTTGAAGCTATCTCGTTTGTTCCTCCTGCTTTTGAAGCTATATCACTTATATCGCATGGATTTGAAGCTGAACCAACTACATCGCATTGATTTGAAGCTAAATCTTGTATATCGCATGGATTTGAAGCAAACTATCTACATCGCATTGATTTGAAGCTTAATCATGTGTATCGCATGGATTTGAATATAACTCGTTCGTTTCGCCTGCAGTTGAATCTACATCACTTATATCGCTAGTATTTGAAGCTAAATCATGTGTATCGCGAGGATTTTGAAGCTAACTCGAATGATTAGACTTCATTTGAAGCTATATCACATACACACCAAGCGTTTGAAGCTATATCATTTGTTTCGCATGGATTTGAAGCTAACTCGTTCGTTTCGAATGCAATTGTAGCTAAGTGACGTATATCACAAGTATTTGAAGCTAAACCATATGTTTTGCATGGATATGTAGCTAAGCCTTCTACTTCGCATTCATTTGAAGCTAAATCATTTGTTTCGCATGGATTTGAATCTAAGCCTTGTCCTTCGAATTGATTTGAAGCTAAATCATGTGTTTCGTATGGATTTGAAGCTAAACCTTCTACATCGCAATGATTGGAAGCTAAATCTTGAGTATGGCATGGATTTGAAGCTAAACCTTCTACATCGCATTGATTTGAAGCTGAATCATGTGTATCGCATGGATTTGTAGCTAACTCGTTTGTTTCGCATGCAGTTGTAGCTAAATAATGTATATCACAAGTATTTGTAGTTATACCATTTGTTTTGCATGGATTTGAAGCCAAGCCTTCTACTTCGCATTCATTTGAAGCTAAATCATTTGTTTCGCATGGATTTGAATCTAAGCCTTGTCCTTCGAATTGATTTGAATCTAAATCATGTGTTTCTCTCGGATTTGAAGCTAAATCGTGTGTTTCGCATGGATTTGAGACTAACTCGTTTGTTTTGCCTGCAGTTGAAGCTAAATCATGTATAACACAAGTATTTGAAGCTAAATAATTTGTGTCGCATGGAATTAAAGCTAAGACTTCTACTTCGCATTGATTTGAAGGTAAATCATGTGTTTTGCATGGATTTGAAGCTAACTCGTTGTTTCGCATGCAGTTGAAGCTAAATTATGTTTATCATAAGTATCTGAATCTAAACCATCTGTTTCGTAATAATATGAATTTATGAAGCTTAACCAAGTGATTCGCAAGAATTTGAAGCTAAATCACGTGTTTCGCATGGATATGAAGCTAACTCGTTTGTTTCGCCTGTATTTGAAGCTACTTCATTATTGTCGCATAGATTTCAATCTAAGCCTTCTACTTCGCATTGATTTGAAGCTAAATCATGTTTTTCGCTTGGATTTGAAGTTAGCTCGTTTGTTTCGCGTGCAGTTGAAGCTAAATAATGTATATCACAAGTATTCGTAGCTAAACCATTTGTTTTGCATGGATTTGAAGCCACGCCTTATACTTCGCATTGATTTGAATCTAAATCATGTGTCTCGCATGGAATTGAAGCTACCTCGTTTGTTCCCACAGCTTTTGAAGCTATATCACTTATATCGCAAGTATTTGAAGCTAAATCATATGTGTCGCATGTATTTGAAGCTGAACCTACTACATCGCATTTATTTGAAGCTAAAGCTTCTATATTCTATTGATTTGAAGCTAAACCATCTACCTCTTATTGATTTGAAGCTAAACCTTCTACATCGCATGGATTTGAAGCTAACTCGTTCGTTTCGCCTCCATTTGAAACTATGTCACTTGTATCGCAAGTATTTAAAGCAAAATCATATGTGCCGCATGGATTTGAAGCTGAACCTACTTCATCGCATTGATTTGAAGCTAAATGTTGTGTATCGCATGGATTTGAAGCTAAACCTTCTACATCGCATTTATTTGAAGCTAAATCATTTGTATCGCATGGATTTGAATCTAAGCCTTGTCCTTCGAATTGATTTGAAGCTAAATCATGTGTTTCGTATGGATTTGAAGCTAAACCTTCTACATCGCATTGATTTGAAGCGAAACCTTCTACATTCTATTGATTTGAAGCTAAACCTTCTACCTCTTATTGTTTTGAAGCTAAACCTTCTACATCGCATTGATTTGCAGCTAAATCATGTGTTTCGCATGGATTTGAAGCTAACTCGTTCGTTTCGCCTGCAGTTGAATCTACATCACTTATATCGCAAGTGTTTGAAGCTAAATCATGTGTATCGCGTGGATTTTGAAGCTAACTCATTTGATTAGTCTGCATTTGAAGCTATATCACTTATACCCCAAGCGTTTGAAGCTAAATCATTTGTTTCGCGTGGATTTGAAGCTAAACTTTCTACATCGCATTGATTAGAAGCTAAATCATGTGTCTCGCATGGATTTGAAGCTAACTCGTTCGTTTCGTCTCCATTTGAAACTATGTCACTTATATCGCAAGTATTTAAAGCAAAATCATATGTGCCGCATGGATTTGAAGCTGAACCTACTACATCGCATTGATTTGAAGCTAAATCTTGTGTATTGCATGGATTTGAAACTAACTTGTTCGGTTCGCCTGCAGTTGAATCTACATGACTTATATCGCTAGTATTTGAAGCTAAATCATGTGTATCGCGTGGATTTTGAAGCCTACTCGTTTGATTAGTCTTCATTTGAAGCTATATCACTTACACCACAAGTGTTTGAAGCTATATCATTTGTTTCGCATGGATTTGAAGCTAAACCTTCTTCATCGCATTGATTTGCAGCTAAATCATGTGTTTCGCATGGATTAGAAGCTAACTCGTTCGTTGCGCATGCAGTTAAATCTAAATAACGTATATCACAAGAATGTGAAGCTAAACCATTTGATTCGCATGGATTTGAAGATAAGCCTTCTACTTCGCATTAATTGGAAGAAAAATCACGTGTTTTGCATGGATTTGAAGCTAAACCTTCTACATCGCATTGATTTGAAGCTAAATCATGTGTTTCGCGTGGATTTGAAGCTAAATCATGTGTCTCGCATGGAATTGAAGCTGCCTCGTTTGTTCCTACAGCTTTTGAAGCTATATCACTTATATCGCAAGTATTTGAAGCTAAATCATATGTGTCGATTGTATTAGAAGCTGAACCTACTACATCGCATTGATTTGAAGATAAATCTTGTGTATCGCATGGATTTGAAGCTAAACCTTCTATATCGCATTGATTTGAAGCTAAATAATGTGAATCGCATGGATTTGAAGCTAACTCATTCGTTTCGCATGCAATTGTAGCTAAATGACGTATATCACAAGTATTTGTAGCTAAACCATTTGTTTTGCATGGATTTGTAGCTAAGCCTTCTACTTCGCATTCATTTGAAGCTAAATCATTTGTTTCGCATGGATTTGAATCTAAGCCTTGTCCTTCGAATTGATTTGAAGCTAAATCATGTGTTTCGTATGGACTTGAAGCTAAACCTTCTACATCGCATTGATTTGAAGCTAAACCTACTATATTCTATAGATTTGAAGCTAAACCTTCTACCTCTTATTGATTTGAAGCTAAACCTTCTACATCGCATCGATTTGAAGATAAATCGTGTGTTTCGCATGGATTTGAAGCTAACTCGTTAGTTTCGCATGCAGTTGTAGCTAAATAATGTATATCACAAGTATTTGTAGCTAAACCATTTGTTTCGCATGGATTTGAAGCTGCGCCTTCTACTTCGCATTGATTTGAAGCTAAATCATTTGTTTCGCATGGAATTGAAGCTACCTCGTTTGTTCCTCCAGCTTTTGAAGCTATATCACTTATATCGCATGGATTTGAAGCTGAACCTACTACATCGCATTGATTTGAAGCTAAATCTTGTGTATCGCATGGATCTGAAGCTAAGCATTCTACTTCGCATTGATTTGAAGTTAAATCATTTGTTTCGCATGGAATTGAAGCTTCCTCGTTTGTTCCTCCAGCTTTTGAAGCTATATCACTTATATCGCAAGTATTTGAAGCTAAATCATATGTGTCGCATGGATTTGAAGCTGAACCTTCTACATCGCATTGATTTGAATCTAAATCTTGTGTATCGCATGGATTTGAAGCTAAACCTTCTACATCACATTGATTTGCAGCTAAATCATGTGTTTCGCATGGATTTGAAGCTAACTCGTTCGTTGAGCATGCAGTTGTAGCTAAACGATGTATATCACAAGTACTTGTAGCTAAACCATTTGTTTTGCATGGATTTGAAGCTAAGCCTTCTACTTCGCATTCATTTGAAGCTAAATCATTTGTTTCGCATGGATTTGAATCTAAGCCTTGTCCTTCGAATTGATTTGAAGCTAAATCATGTGTTTCGTATGGATTTGAAGCTAAACCTTCTACATTGCATTGATTTGGAGCTAAACCTACTATATTCTATTGATTTGAAGCTAAACCTTCTACCTCTTATTGAATTGAAGCTAAATCTTCTACATCGCATTGATTTGAAGCTAAATCTTGTGTATCGCATGGATTTGAAGCTAAACCTTCTACATCGCATTTATTTGAAGCTAAATGATTTGTATCGCATGAATTTGAATCTAAGCCTTGTCCTTCGAATTGATTTGAACCTAAATCATGTGTGTCGTATGGATTTGAAGCTAAAACTTCTACATCGCATTGATTTGCAGCTAAGTCATGTGTTTCGCATGGATTTGAAGCTAACTCGTTCATTTCGCCCGCACTTGAATCTGCATCAGTTATATCGCTAGTATTTGAAGCTAAATCATGTGTATCGCGTGGATTTTGAAGCCTACTCGTTTGATTAGTCTTCATTTGAAGCTATATCACTTACACCACAAGTGTTTGAAGCTATATAATTTGTTTCGCATGGATTTGAAGCTAAACCTTCTTCATCGCATTAATTTGCAGCTAAATCATGAGTTTCGCATGGATTAGAAGCTAACTCGTTCGTTGCGCATGCAGTTAAATCTAAATAACGTATATCACAAGTATTTGAAGCTAAACCATTTGATTCGCATGGATTTGAAGCTAAGCCTTCTACTTCGCATTAATTGGAAGATAAATCACGTGTTTTGCATGGATTTGAAGCTAAACCTTCTACAACGCATTGATTTGAAGCTAAATCATGTGTTTCGCATTGATTTAAAGCTAAATCTTGTGTATCGCATGGATTTGAAGCTAAACCTTCTACATCGCATTGATTTGAATCTAAATCATTTGTATCGCATGGATTTGAATCTAAGCCTTGTCCTTCGAATTGATTTGAACCTAAATCATGTGTATCGCAGGGATTTGAAGCTAAACCTTCTACATCACATTGATTTGCAGCTAAATCATGTGTTTCGCATGGATTTGAAGCTAACTCGTTCGTTTTGCCTGCAGTTGAATCTACATCACTTATATCGCAAGTGTTTGAAGCTAAATCATGTGTATCGCGTGGATTTTGAAGCTAACTCATTTGATTAGTCTGCATTTGAAGCTATATCACTTATACCCCAAGTGTTTGAAGCTAAATCATTTGTTTCGCGTGGATTTGAAGCTAAACTTTCTACATCGCATTGATTAGAAGCTAAATCATGTGTCTCGCATGGATTTGAAGCTAACTCGTTCGTTTCGTCTCCATTTGAAACTATGTCACTTATATCGCAAGTATTTAAAGCATGATCATATGTGCCGCATGGATTTGAAGCTGAACCTACTACATCGCATTGATTTGAAGCTAAATCTTGTGTATTGCATGGATTTGAAACTAACTTGTTCGGGTCGCCTGCAGTTGAATCTACATGACTTATATCGCTAGTATTTGAAGCTAAATCATGTGTATCGCGTGGATTTTGAAGCCTACTCGTTTGATTAGTCTTCATTTGAAGCTATATCACTTACACCACAAGTGTTTGAAGCTATATAATTTGTTTCGCATGGATTTGAAGCTAAACCTTCTTCATCGCATTAATTTGCAGCTAAATCATGAGTTTCGCATGGATTAGAAGCTAACTCGTTCGTTGCGCATGCAGTTAAATCTAAATAACGTATATCACAAGTATTTGAAGCTAAACCATTTGATTCGCATGGATTTGAAGCTAAGCCTTCTACTTCGCATTAATTGGAAGATAAATCACGTGTTTTGCATGGATTTGAAGCTAAACCTTCTACAACGCATTGATTTGAAGCTAAATCATGTGTTTCGCATTGATTTGAAGCTAAATCTTGTGTATCGCATGGATTTGAAGCTAAACCTTCTACATCGCATTTATTTGAAGCTAAATCATTTGTATCGCATGGATTTGAATCTAAGCCTTGTCCATCGAATTGATTTGAACCTAAATCATGTGTATCGCAGGGATTTGAAGCTAAACCTTCTACATCACATTGATTTGCAGCTAAATCATGTGTTTCGCATGGATTTGAAGCTAACTCGTTCGTTTTGCCTGCAGTTGAATCTACATCACTTATATCGCAAGTGTTTGAAGCTAAATCATGTGTATCGCGTGGATTCTGAAGCTAACTCATTTGATTAGTCTGCATTTGAAGCTATATCACTTATACCCCAAGTGTTTGAAGCTAAATCATTTGTTTCGCGTGGATTTGAAGCTAAACTTTCTACATCGCATTGATTAGAAGCTAAATCATGTGTCTCGCATGGATTTGAAGCTAACTCGTTCGTTTCGCCTCCATTTGAAACTATGTCACTTGTATCGCAAGTATTTAAAGCAAAATCATATGTGCCGCATGGATTTGAAGCTGAACCTACTACATCGCATTGATTTGAAGCTAAATGTTGTGTATCGCATGGATTTGAAGCTAAACCTTCTACATCGCATTTATTTGAAACTAAATCATTTGTATCGCATGGATTTGAATCTAAGCCTTGTCCTTCGAATTGATTTGAAGCTAAATCATGTGTTTCGTATGGATTTGAAGCTAAACCTTCTACATCGCATTGATTTGAAGCGAAACCTTCTACATTCTATTGATTTGAAGCTAAACCTTCTACCTCTTATTGTTTTGAAGCTAAATCTTCTACATCGCATTGATTTGAAGATAAATCGTGTGTTTCGCATGGATTTGAAGCTAACTCGTTAGCTTCGCATGCAGTTGTAGCTAAATAATGTATATCACAAGTATTTGAAGCTAAACCATTTGAATCGCATGGATATGAAGCTAAGCCTTCTACTTCGCATTAATTGGAAGTTAAATCACGTGTTTTGCATCGATTTGAAGCTAAAGCTTCTACATCGCATTGATTTGAAGCTAAATCAAGTGTATCGCGTGGATTTTGAAGCTAACTCGTTTGATTAGTCTTCATTTGAAGCTATATCACTTACATCACAAGTGTTTGAAGCTATATCATTTGTTTCGCATGAATTTGACGGTAAACCTTCTTCATCGCATTGATTTGCAGCTAAATCATGTGTTTCGCATGGATTTGAAGCTAAATCGTTCGTTGCGCATGCAGTTAAATCTAAATAACGTATATCACAAGTATTTGTAGCTAAACCATTTGATTCGCATGGATTTGAAGATAAGCCTTCTACTTCGCATTAATTGGAAGAAAAATCACGTGTTTTGCATGGATTTGAAGCTAAACCTTCTACATCGCATTGATTTGAAGCTAAATCATGTGTTTCGTATGGATTTGAAGCTAAACCTTCTACATCGCATTGACTTGAAGCTAAACCTTCTACATACTATTGATTTGAAGCTAAACCTTCTACCTCTTATTGTCTTGAAGCTAAACCTTCTACATCGCATTGATTTGCAGCTAAATAATGTGTTTCGTATGGATTTGATACTAACTTGTTCGGTTCGCCTGCAGTTGAATCTACATGACTTATATCGCTAGTATTTCAAGCTAAATCATGTGTATCCCGTGGATTTTGAAGCTAACTCGTTTGATTAGTCTTCATTTGAAGCTATATCACTTACACCACAAGTGTTTGAAGCTAAATCATTTGTTTCGCGTGGATTTGAAGCTAAATCATGTGTCTCGCATGGAATTGAAGCTGCCTCGTTTGTTCCTACAGCTTTTGAAGCTATATCACTTATATCGCAAGTATTTGAAGCTAAATCATATGTGTCGCTTGTATTAGAAGCTGAACCTACTACATCGCATTGATTTGAAGATAAATCTTGTGTATCGCATGGATTTGAAGCTAAACCTTCTATATCGCATTGATTTGAAGCTAAATAATGTGAATCGCATGGATTTGAAGCTAACTCATTCGTTTCGCATGCAATTGTAGCTAAATGACGTATATCACAAGTATTTGTAGCTAAACCATTTGTTTTGCATGGATTTGTAGCTAAGCCTTCTACTTCGCATTCATTTGAAGCTAAATCATTTGTTTCGCATGGATTTGAATCTAAGCCTTGTCCTTCGTATTGATTTGAAGCTAAATCATGTGTTTCGTATGGACTTGAAGCTAAACCTTCTACATCGCATTGATTTGAAGCTAAACCTACTATATTCTATAGATTTGAAGCTAAACCTTCTACCTCTTATTGATTTGAAGCTAAACCTTCTACATCGCATCGATTTGAAGATAAATCGTGTGTTTCGCATGGATTTGAAGCTAACTCGTTAGTTTCGCATGCAGTTGTAGCTAAATAATGTATATCACAAGTATTTGAAGCTAAACCATTTGAATCGCATGGATATGAAGCTAAGCCTTCTACTTCGCATTAATTGGAAGTTAAATCACGTGTTTTGCATCGATTTGAAGATAAAGCTTCTACATCGCATTTATTTGAAGCTAAATCATTTGTATCGCATGAATTTGAATCTAAGCCTTGTCCTTCGAATTGATTTGAACCTAAATCATGTGTGTCGTATGGATTTGAAGCTAAAACTTCTACATCGCATTGATTTGCAGCTAAGTCATGTGTTTCGCATGGATTTGAAGCTAACTCGTTCATTTCGCCTGCACTTGAATCTACATCAGTTATATCGCTAGTATTTGAAGCTAAATTATGTGTATCGCGTGGCTTTTGAAGCTAACTCGTTTGATTAGTCTTCATTTGAAGCTATATCACTTACACCCCAAGTGTTTGAAGCTATATAATTTGTTTCGCATGGATTTGAAGCTAAACCTTCTTCATCGCATTAATTTGCAGCTAAATCATGAGTTTCGCATGGATTAGAAGCTAACTCGTTCGTTGCGCATGCAGTTAAATCTAAATAACGTATATCACAAGTATTTGAAGCTAAACCATTTGATTCGCATGGATTTGAAGCTAAGCCTTCTACTTCGCATTAATTGGAAGATAAATCACGTGTTTTGCATGGATTTGAAGCTAAACCTTCTACAACGCATTGATTAGAAGCTAAATCATGTGTTTCGCATTGATTTGAAGCTAAATCTTGTGTATCGCATGGATTTGAAGCTAAACCTTCTACATCGCATTTATTTGAAGCTAAATCATTTGTATCGCATGGATTTGAATCTAAGCCTTGTCCTTCGTATTGATTTGAACCTAAATCATGTGTATCGCAGGGATTTGAAGCTAAACCTTCTACATCACATTGATTTGCAGCTAAATCGTGTGTTTCGCATGGATTTGAAGCTAACTCGTTCGTTTTGCCTGCAGTTGAATCTACATCACTTATATCGCAAGTGTTTGAAGCTAAATCATGTGTATCGCATGGATTCTGAAGCTAACTCATTTGATTAGTCTGCATTTGAAGCTATATCACTTATACCCCAAGTGTTTGAAGCTAAATCATTTGTTTCGCGTGGATTTGAAGCTAAACTTTCTACATCGCATTGATTAGAAGCTAAATCATGTGTCTCGCATGGATTTGAAGCTAACTCGTTCGTTTCGCCTCCATTTGAAACTATGTCACTTGTATCGCAAGTATTTAAAGCAAAATCATATGTGCCGCATGGATTTGAAGCTGAACCTACTACATCGCATTGATTTGAAGCTAAATGTTGTGTATCGCATGGATTTGAAGCTAAACCTTCTACATCGCATTTATTTGAAGCTAAATCATTTGTATCGCATGGATTTGAATCTAAGCCTTGTCCTTCGAATTGATTTGAAGCTAAATCATGTGTTTCGTATGGATTTGAAGCTAAACCTTCTACATCGCATTGATTTGAAGCGAAACCTTCTACATTCTATTGATTTGAAGCTAAACCTTCTACCTCTTATTGTTTTGAAGCTAAACCTTCTACATCGCATTGATTTGCAGCTAAATCATGTGTTTCGCATGGATTTGAAGCTAACTCGTTCGTTTCACCCGCAGTTGAATCTACATCACTCATATCGCAAGTGTTTGAAGCTAAATCATGTGTATCGCGTGGATTTTGAAGCTAACTCATTTGATTAGTCTGCATTTGAAGCTATATCACTTATACCCCAAGTGTTTGAAGCTAAATCATTTGTTTCGCGTGGTTTTGAAGCTAAACTTTCTACATCGCATTGATTAGAAGCTAAATCATGTGTCTCGCATGGATTTGAAGCTAACTCGTTCGTTTCGCCTCCATTTGAAACTATGTCACTTATATCGCAAGTATTTAAAGCAAAATCATATGTGCCGCATGGATTTGAAGCTGAACCTACTACATCGCATTGATTTGAAGCTAAATCTTGTGTATCGCATGGTTTTGAAACTAACTTGTTCGGTTCGCCTGCAGTTGAATCTACATGACTTATATCGCTAGTATTTGAAGCTAAATCATGTGTATCGCGTGGATTTTGAAGCTAACTCATTTGATTAGTCTGCATTTGAAGCAATATCACTTATACCCCAAGTGTTTGAAGCTAAATCATTTGTTTCGCGTGGATTTGAAGCTAAATCATGTGTCTCGCATGGAATTGTAGCTGCCTCGTTTGTTCCTACAGCTTTTGAAGCTATATCACTTATATCGCAAGTATTTGAAGCTAAATCATATGTGTCGCTTGTATTAGAAGCTGAACCTACTACATCGCATTGATTTGAAGATAAATCTTGTGTATCGCATGGATTTGAAGCTAAACCTTCTATATCGCATTGATTTGAAGCTAAATAATGTGAATCGCATGGATTTGAAGCTAACTCATTCGTTTCGCATGCAATTGTAGCTAAATGACGTATATCACAAGTATTTGTAGCTAAACCATTTGTTTTGCATGGATTTGTAGCTAAGCCTTCTACTTCGCATTCATTTGAAGCTAAATCATTTGTTTCGCATGGATTTGAATCTAAGCCTTGTCCTTCGAATTGATTTGAAGCAAAATCATGTGTTTCGTATGGACTTGAAGCTAAACCTTCTACATCGCATTGATTTGAAGCTAAACCTACTATATTCTATTGATTTGAAGCTAAACCTTCTACCTCTTATTGATTTGAAGCTAAACCTTCTACATCGCATCGATTTGAAGATAAATCGTGTGTTTCGCATGGATTTGAAGCTAACTCGTTAGTTTCGCATGCAGTTGTAGCTAAATAATGTATATCACAAGTATTTGTAGCTAAACCATTTGTTTCGCATGGATTTGAAGCTGCGCCTTCTACTTCGCATTGATTTGAAGCTAAATCATTTGTTTCGCATGGAATTGAAGCTACCTCGTTTGTTCCTCCAGCTTTTGAAGCTATATCAATTATATCGCATGGATTTGAAGCTGAACCTACTACATCGCATTGATTTGAAGCTAAATCTTGTGTATCGCATGGATCTGAAGCTAAGCCTTCTACTTCGCATTGATTTGAAGTTAAATCATTTGTTTCGCATGGAATTGAAGCTTCCTCGTTTGTTCCTCCAGCTTTTGAAGCTATATCACTTATATCGCAAGTATTTGAAGCTAAATCATATGTGTCGCATTGATTTGAAGCTGAACCTTCTACATCGCATTGATTTGAATCTAAATCTTGTGTATCGCATGGATTTGAAGTTATCTCGTTTGTTTCTCATGCAGTTGTAGCTAAATAATGTATATCACAAGTACTTGTAGCTAAACCATTTGTTTCGCATGGATTTGAAGCTAAACCTTCTACATTGCATTGATTTGGAGCTAAACCTACTATATTCTATTGATTTGAAGCTAAACCTTCTACCTCTTATTGATTTGAAGCTAAATCTTCTACATCGCATTGATTTGAAGATAAATCGTGTGTTTCGCATGGATTTGAAGCTAACTCGTTAGTTTCGCATGCAGTTGTAGCTAAATAATGTATATCACAAGTATTTGAAGCTAAACCATTTGAATCGCATGGATATGAAGCTAAGCCTTCTACTTCGCATTAATTGCAAGTTATATCACGTGTTTTGCATCGATTTGAAGCTAAAGCTTCTACATCGCATTGATTTGAAGCTAAATCATGTGTTTCGCATGGATTTGAAGCTAACTCGTTCGTTGCGCATGCAGTTAAATCTAAATAACGTATATCACAAGTATTTGTAGCTAAACCATTTGATTCGCATGGATTTGAAGATAAGCCTTCTACTTCGAATTCATTTGAAGCTAAATCATTCGTTTCGCATGGATTCGAATCTAAGCCTTGTCCTTCGAATTGATTTGAAGCTAAATCATGTGTTTCGTATGGATTTGAAACTAAACCTTCTACATCGCATTGATTTGAAGCTAAATCATGTGTCTCGCTTGGAATTGAAGCTACCTCGTTTGTTCCTACAGCTGTTGAAGCTATATCACTTATATCGCAAGTATCTGAAGCTAAATCATATGTGTCGCATGGATTTGAAGCTGAACCTACTACATCGCATTGATTTGAAGCTAAATCTTGTGTATCGCATTGATTTGAAGCTAAACCTTCGACATCGCATTGATTTGAAGATAAATCGTGTGTTTCGCATGGATTTGAAGCTAACTCGTTTGTTCCTCCTGCTTTTGAAGCTATATCACTTATATCGCATGGATTTGATGCTGAACCTACTACATCGCATTGATTTGAAGCTAAATCTTGTGTATCGCATGGATTTGAAGCAAACCATCTGCATCGCATTGATTTGAAGCTTATTCATGTGCAGCTGAAGCTATATCACCTTTATC
Source organism: Megalopta genalis (assembly GCF_051020955.1). Classification (NCBI taxonomy): domain Eukaryota; kingdom Metazoa; phylum Arthropoda; class Insecta; order Hymenoptera; family Halictidae; genus Megalopta; species Megalopta genalis. The sequence goes on from NW_027477230.1 coordinate 55,328, forward strand.
CGAAGTGTTTGAAGTTCAATCGTTTGTTCCGCACGGATTTGAAGCTAATCCTTCTACTTCGCATTGATTTGAAGCTAAATCAAGTGTTTCGCTTGAATTAGAAGCTAATTCTTCTACTTCGCATTAATTTGAACATAAATCATGTGTTTCGCTTGGATTTGAAGCTACCTCGTTTGTTTCGCATGCAGTTGAAGCTAAATCATGTGTATCACAAATATTTTAGGCTAAACGAATTGTTTCTCGTGGATACGAAGCTATACTTCTACTTCGCATTGATTTGAAGCTAAATCAATTGTCTCGCATGGATTTGGAGCTACCTCTTTCGTTTCTCCTGCATTTTAAGCTATATCACTTGTGTCGCAAGTATCTGAAGGTAAATCATTTGTGTCGCATGTATTTGAAGCTAAATCTTCTACATAGCAATGATTTGAGGCTTAATCATGTGTTTTGCACGGATTTCAAGCTAACACGTTTATTTCCCCTGCATTTGAAGCTATATCATTTATATAAGAAGTATCTGAAGCTAAGTCATTTGTGTCGCATGGATTTGAAGCAACACCTTCTACATCGCATTGATTTGAAGCTAAATTATGTATATAGCATGCATTTGAAACTATCTCGTTTGTTTCGCATGCAGTTGTAGCTAAATAATGTATATCACAAGTATTTGTAGCTAAACCATTTGTTTCGCATGGATTTGAAGCTGCGCCTTCTACTTCGCATTGATTTGAATCTAAATCATTTGTTTCGCATGGAATTGAAGCTACCTCGTTTGTTCCTCCAGCTTTTGAAGCTATATCACTTATATCGCATGGATTTGAAGCTGAAACTACTACATCGTGTTGATTTGAAGCTAAATCTTGTGTATCGCATTGATCTGAAGCTAAGCCTTCTACTTCGCATTGATTTGAAGCTAAATCATTTGTTTCGCATGGAATTGAAGTTACCTCGTTTGTTCCTCCTGCTTTTGAAGCTATATCACTTATATCGCATGGATTTGAAGCTCAACCTACTACATCGCATTGATTTGAAGCTAAATCTTGTGTATGGCATGGATTTGAAGCAAACCATCTACATCGCATTGATTTGAAGCTAAATTATGTGTTTCGTTTGGATTTGAAGCTAACTCGTTTGTTTCGCATGCATTTGAAACTATATCACTTATATCGCATGTATCTGATGCTATATCATTTGTTTCGCGTGGATTTGAAGCTAAACTTTCTACATCGCATTGATTAGAAGCTAAATCATGTGTCTCGCATGGATTTGAAGCTAACTCGTTCGTTTCGCCTCCATTTGAAACTATGTCACTTGTATCGCAAGTATTTAAAGCAAAATCATATGTGCCGCATGGATTTGAAGCTGAACCTACTACATCGCATTGATTTGAAGCTAAATCTTGTGTATCGCATGGATTTGAAACTAACTTGTTCGGTTCGCCTGCAGTTGAATCTACATGACTTATATCGCTAGTATTTGAAGCTAAATCATGTGTATCGCGTGGATTTTGAAGCTAACTCGTTTGATTAGTCTTCATTTGAAGCTATATCACTTACACCACAAGTGTTTGAAGCTATATCATTTGTTTCGCATGGATTTGATGCTGAGCCTTCTACTTCGCATTCATTTGAAGCCAAATCATTTGTTTCGCATGGATTTGAATCTAATCCTTGTCCTTCGAATTGATTTGAAACTAAATCATGTGTTTCGTAAGGATTTGAAGCTAAACCTTCTACATCGCATGGATTTGAAGCTAACTCGTTCGTTTTGCCTGCAGTTGAATCTACATCACTTATATCGCAAGTGTTTGAAGCTAAATCATGTGTATCGCGTGGATTTTGAAGCTAACTCATTTGATTAGTCTGCATTTGAAGCTATATCACTTATACCCCAAGTTTTTGAAGCTAAATCATTTGTTTCGCGTGGATTTGAAGCTAAATCATGTGTCTCGCATGGAATTGAAGCTGCCTCGTTTGTTCCTACAGCTTTTGAAGCTATATCACTTATATCGCAAGTATTTGAAGCTAAATCATATGTGTCGCTTGTATTAGAAGCTGAACCTACTACATCGCATTGATTTGAAGATAAATCTTGTGTATCGCATGGATTTGAAGCTAAACCTTCTATATCGCATTGATTTGAAGCTAAATAATGTGAATCGCATGGATTTGAAGCTAACTCATTCGTTTCGCATGCAATTGTAGCTAAATGACGTATATCACAAGTATTTGTAGCTAAACCATTTGTTTCGCATGGATTTGAAGCTGCGACTTCTACTTCGCATTGATTTGAAGCTAAATCATTTGTTTCGCATGGAATTGAAGCTACCTCGTTTGTTCCTCCAGCTTTGAAGCTATATCACTTATATCGCATGGATTTGAAGCTGAACCTACTACATCGCATTGATTTGAAGCTAAATCTTGTGTATCGCATGGATCTGAAGCTAAGCCTTCTACTTCGCATTGATTTGAAGTTAAATCATTTGTTTCGCATGGAATTGAAGCTTCCTCGTTTGTTCCTCCAGCTTTTGAAGCTATATCACTTATATCGCAAGTATTTGAAGCTAAATCATATGTGTCGCATGGATTTGAAGCTGAACCTTCTACATCACATTGATTTGCAGCTAAATCATGTGTTTCGCATGGATTTGAAGCTAACTCGTTCGTTGAGCATGCAGTTGTAGCTAAACGATGTATATCACAAGTACTTGTAGCTAAACCATTTGTTTTGCATGGATTTGATGCTAAGCCTTCTACTTCGCATTCATTTGAAGCTAAATCATTTGTTTCGCATGGATTTGAATCTAAGCCTTGTCCTTCGAATTGATTTGAAGCTAAATCATGTGTTTCGTATGGATTTGAAGCTAAACCTTCTACATTGCATTGATTTGGAGCTAAACCTACTATATTCTATTGATTTGAAGCTAAACCTTCTACCTCTTATTGATTTGAAGCTAAATCTTCTACATCGCATTGATTTGAAGATAAATCGTGTGTTTCGCATGGATTTGAAGCTAACTCGTTAGTTTCGCATGCAGTTGTAGCTAAATAATGTATATCACAAGTATTTGAAGCTAAACCATTTGATTCGCATGGATATGAAGCTAAGCCTTCTACTTCGCATTAATTGGAAGTTAAATCACGTGTTTTGCATCGATTTGAAGATAAAGCTTCTACATCGCATTGATTTGAAGCTAAATCAAGTGTATCGCGTGGATTTTGAAGCTAACTCGTTTGATTAGTCTTCATTTGAAGCTATATCACTTACATCACAAGTGTTTGAAGCTATATCATTTGTTTCGCATGAATTTGACGGTAAACCTTCTTCATCGCATTGATTTGCAGCTAAATCATGTGTTTCGCATGGATTTGAAGCTAACTCGTTCGTTGCGCATGCAGTTAAATCTAAATAACGTATATCACAAGTATTTGTAGCTAAACCATTTGATTCGCATGAATTTGAAGATAAGCCTTTTACTTCGAGTTCATTTGAAGCTAAATCATTCGTTTCGCATGGATTCGAATCTAAGCCTTGTCCTTCGAATTGATTTGAAGCTAAATCATGTGTTTCGTATGGATTTGAAACTAAACCTTCTACATCGCATTGATTTGAAGCTAAATCATGTGTCTCGCATGGAATTGAAGCTACCTCGTTTGTTCCTACAGCTGTTGAAGCTATATCACTTATATTGCAAGTATCTGAAGCTAAATCATATGTGTCGCATGGATTTGAAGCTGAACCTACTACATCGCATTGATTTGAAGCTAAATCTTGTGTATCGCATGGATTTGAAGCTAAACCTTCCACATCGCATTGATATGAAGCTAAATCATGTCTTTCCCATGGACTTGAAGCTAACTCCTTTGATTCGCATGCAGTTGAAGCTATATCACCTTTATCCGAAGTGTTTGAAGTTCAATCGTTTGTTCCGCACGGATTTGAAGCTAATCCTTCTACTTCGTATTGATTTGAAGCTAAATCAAGTGTTTCGCTTGAATTAGAAGCTAAGCCTTCTACTTCGCATTAATTTGAACATAAATCATGTGTTTCGCTTGGATTTGAAGCTACCTCGTTTGTTTCGCATGCAGTTGAAGCTAAATCATGTGTATCACAAATATTTTAGGCTAAACGAATTGTTTCTCGTGGATACGAAGCTATACTTCTACTTCGCATTGATTTGAAGCTAAATCAATTGTCTCGCATGGATTTGGAGCTACCTCTTTCGTTTCTCCTGCATTTTAAGCTATATCACTTCTGTCGCAAGTATCTGAAGGTAAATCAATTGTGTCGCATGTATTTGAAGCTAAATCTTCTACATAGCAATGATTTGAGGCTTAATCATGTGTTTTGCACGGATTTCAAGCTAACACGTTTATTTCCCCTGCATTTGAAGCTATATCATTTATATAAGAAGTATCTGAAGCTAAATCATTTGTTTCGCATGGATTTGAAGCTAAGCCTTCTACTTCGCATTGATTTGAAGCTAAATCATGTGTTTCGCTTGTATTTCAAGCTACGTTGTTTGTTTCGCATGCAGCTGAAGCTAGATAATATGTATCACAAGTATGTGTAACTAAACCATTTGTTTCTCATGGATTTGAAGCTATGCCTTCTACTTCGCTTTGATTTTAAGCTAAATCAAGTGTTGTGCATGTATTTGAATATAACTCGTTTGTTTCCTCTGCATTTGAAGCTATAGCACTTATATCGCAAGTACTTAATGCTAAAGCATGTGTTTCGCATGGAATTTGAAGCAAAACCTTCTACATCGCATTGATTTGAAGCTAAATTATGTGTTTCGTTTGGATTTGAAGCTAACTCGTTTGTTTCGCATGCATTTGAAACTATATCACTTATATCGCATGTATCTGATGCAATATCATTTGTGTCGCATGGATTTGAAGCTAAACCTTCAACATCGCATTGATTTGGAGCTAAACCTTCTACATCGCATTGATTTGAAGCTAAATCATGTGTTTCGCTTGGATTTGAAGCTATCTCGTTTGTTTCCCCTTTATTTGAAGCTATTTCACTTATATAACAAGTATCTGATGCTAAATCATTTGTTTCGCATGGATTTGAAGCTAAACCTTCTACATCGCATTGATTTGAATCTAAACCTGCTACATCTTATTGATTTGAAGCTAAATCATGTGTTTCGCATTGAGTTGAAGCTATATCACTTATATCGCATGTATCTGAAGCTAAGTCATTTGTGTCGCATGGATGTGAAGCAACACCTTCTACATCGCATTGATTTGAAGCTAAATTATGTATATAGCATGCATTTGAAGCTATCTCGTTTGTTTCGCATGCAGTTGTAGCTAAATAATGTATATCACAAGTATTTGTAGCTAAACCATTTGTTTCGCATGGATTTGAAGCTACGCCTACTACTTCGCATTGATTTGAAGCTAAATCATTTGTTTCGCATGGAATTGAAGTTACCTCGTTTGTTCCTCCTGCTTTTGAAGCTATATCACTTATATCGCATGGATTTGAAGCTCAACCTACTACATCGCATTGATTTGAAGCTAAATCTTGTGTATGGCATGGATTTGAAGCAAACCATCTACATCGCATTCATTTGAAGCTAAACCATGTGTTTCGCATGGATTTGAAGCTAACTCGTTCGTTGCGCAAGCAGTTAAATATAAATAACGTATATCACAAGTATTTGAAGCTAAACCATTTGATTCGCATGGATATGAAGCCAAGCCTTCTACTTCGCATTCATTTGAAGCTAAATCATTTGCTTCGCATGGATTTGAATCTAAGCCTTGTCCTTCGAATTGATTTGAAGCTAAATCATGTGTTTCGTATGGATTTGAAGCAAAACCTTCTACATCGCTTTGATATGAAGATAAATCGTGTGTTTCGCATGGATTTGAAGCTAACTCGTTCGTTTAGCATGCAGTTGTAGCTAAATGATGTATATCACAAGTATTTGTAGCTAAACCATTTGTTTCGCATGGATTTGAAGCTACGCCTTCTACATCGCATTGATTTGAAGCTAAATCATTTGTTTCGCATGGAATTGAAGCTACCTCGATTTTTCCTCCTGCTTTTGAAGCTATATCACTTATATCGCATGGATTTGAAGCTGAACCTACTACATCGCATTGATTTGAAGCTAAATCTTGTTTATCGCATGGATATGAAGCAAACCGTCTACATCTCTTTGATGTGAAGCTTAGTCATGTGTTTCGCATGGATTTGGTGCTAACTCGTTTGTTTCGCATGCAGTTGTAGCTAAATAATGTATATCACAAGTATTTGTTGCTAAACCATTTGTTTCGCATGAATTTGAAGCTTAGCCTTCTACTTCGCATTGATTTGAAGCTAAATCATATGTTTTGCATGGAATTGAAGCTACCTCGTTTGTTCCTCCAGCCTTTGAAGCTATATCACTTATATCGCAAGTATTTGAAGCTAAATCATATGTGTCGTATGGATTTGAATCAGAACCTTCTACATCGCATTGATTTGAAGCTAAATCTTGTGTATCGCATGGATTTGAAGCTAAACCTTCTTCATCGCATTGATTTGAAGCTAAATCATGTGAATCGCATGGATTTGAAGCTAACTCGTTAGTTTCGCATGCAGTTGTAGCTAAATAATGTATATCACAAGTATTTGTAGCTAAACTATTTGTTTCGCATGGATTTGAAGCTACGCCTTCTACTTCGCATTGATTTGAAGCTAAATCATTTGTTTCGCATGGAATTGAAGCTACCTCGTTTGTTCCTCCTGCTTTTGAAGCTATATCACTTATATCGAATGGATTTGAAGCTGAACCTACTACATCGCATTAATTTGAAGCTAAATCATGTGTCTCGCATGGAATTGAAGCTACCTCGTTTGTTCCTACAGCTTTTGAAGCTATATCACTTATATCGCAAGTATCTGAAGCTAAATCATATGTGTCGCATGGATTTGAAGCTGAACCTACTACATCGCATTGATTTGAAGCTAAATCTTGTGTATCGCATGGATTTGAAGCTAAACCTTCTTCATCGCATTGATTTGAAGCTAAATCATGTGAATCGCATGGATTTGAAGCTAACTCGTTCGTTTAGCATGCAGTTGTAGCTAAATGATGTATATCACAAGTATTTGTTGCTAAACCATTTGTTTCGCATGAATTTGAAGCTTAGCCTTCTACTTCGCATTGATTTGAAGCTAAATCATATGTTTCGCATGGAATTGAAGCTACCTCGTTTGTTCCTCCAGCCTTTGAAGCTATATCACTTATATCGCAAGTATTTGAAGCTAAATCATATGTGTCGTATGGATTTGAATCAGAACCTTCTACATCGCTTAGATTTGAAGCTAAATCTAGTGTATCGCATGGATTTGAAGCTAAACCTTCTACATCGCATTGATTTGAAGCTAAATCATTTCTTTCGCATGGATTTGAATCTAAGCCTTGTCCTTCGAATTGATTTGAAGCTAAATCATGTGTTTCGTATGGATTTAAAGCTAAACCTTCTATATTCTATTGATTTGAATCTGAACATTCTACCTCTAATTGATTTGAAGCTAAACCTTCTACATCGCATTGATTTGAAGCTGAATCTTGTGTATCGCATGGATTTGAAGCTAAACCTTCTTCATCGCATTGATTTGAAGCTAAATCATGTGAATCGCATGGATTTGAAGCTAACTCGTTCGTTTAGCATGCAGTTGTAGCTAAATGATGTATATCACAAGTATTTGTAGCTAAACTATTTGTTTTGCATGGATTTGAAGCTAAGCCTTCTACTTCGCATTCATTTGAAGCTAAATCATGTGTTTCGTATGGATTTGAAGCTAAACCTTCTACATTCTATTGATTTGAAGCTAAACCTTCTACCTCTTATTGTTTTGAAGCTAAAACTACTACATCGCATTGATTTGCAGCTAAATCATGTGTTTCGCATGGATTTGAAGCTAACTCGTTCATTTCGCCTGCAGTTGAATCTACATGACTTATATCGCTAGTATTTGAAGCTAAATCATGTGTATCGCGTGGATTTGAAGCTAAACCTTCTACATCGCATTGATTTGAAGCTAAATCATTTGTTTCGCATGGATTTGAATCTAAGCCTTGTCCTTCGAATTGATTTGAAGCTAAATCATGTGTTTCGTATGGATTTGATGCTAAACCTTCTACATCGCATTGATTTGAAGCTAAACCTTCTACATTCTATTGATTTGAGGCTAAACCTTCTTCATCGCACTGATTTGCAGCTATATCATGTGTTCCGCATGGATTTGAAGCTAACTCGTTCGTTGCGCATGCAGTTAGATCTAAATAACGTATATCACACGTATTTGAAGCTAAACCATTTGATTCGCATGGATTTGAAGCTAAGCCTTCTACTTCGCATTAATTGGAAATTAAATCACGTGTTTTGCATGGATTTGAAGCTAAACCTTCTACATCGCATTGATTTGAAGCTAAATCATGTGTTTCGCATGCAGTTGAAGCTAAATCATGTCTTTCACAAGTATTTGAAGATGAACCATTTGAATCGCATTGATTTGAACCCGACCCTTCTACTTCGCACTGATTTGCAGCAAAATAATGTGTTTCGCATGGATTTGAAGCTAAACCTTCTACATCGCATTGATTTGAAGCTAAATCTTGTGTATCGCATGGATTTGAAGCTAAATCATGTATATAGCATGGATTTGAAGCTATCTCGTTTGTTTCGCATGCAGTTGTAGCTAAATAATGTATATCACATGTATTTGTACCTAAACCATTTGTATTGCATGGATTAGAAGCTAAGCCTTCTACTTCGCATTCATTTGAAGCTAAATCATTTGTTTCGCATTGATTTGAAGCTAAATCATTTGTTTCGCATTGATTTGAATCTAAGCCTTGTCCTTCGAATTGATTTGAAGCTAAATCATGTGTTTCGTATTGATTTGAAGCTAAACTTTCTACATCGCATTGATTTGAAGCTAAACCTTCTATATTCTATTGATTTGAAGCTGAACCTTCTACCTCTTATTGATTTGAAGCTAAACCTTCTACATCGCATTGATTTGAAGCTAAATCTTGTGTATCGCATGGATTTGAAGCTAAACCTTCTACATCGCATTGATTTGAAGCTAAATCATGTGAATCGCATGGATTTGAAGCTGAGCCTTCTACTTCGCATTCATTTGAAGCTAAATCATTTGTTTCGCATGGATTTGAATCTAAGCCTTGTCCTTCGAATTGATTTGAAGCTAAACCTTGTGTTTGGCATGGATTTGAATCTAAACCTTATACATCGCATTGATTTGAAGCTAAATCTTGTATATCGCATGGATTTGAAGCTAAACCTTCTACATCGCATTGATTTGTAGCTAAATCTTGTGTATCGTATGGATTTGAAGCTAACTCGTTCGTTGCGCATGCAGTTAAATCTAAATAACGTATATCACAACGATTTGAAGCTCAACCATTTGTTTCGCATGGATTTGTAGCTAAGCCTTCTACTTCCCATTAATTGTAAGCAAAATCACGTGTTTCGCATGGATTTGAAGCTAAGCCTTCTACTTCGCATTGATTTGAAGCTAAATCATTCGTTTCGCATGGATTTGAATCTAAGCCTAGTCCTTCGAAATGATTTGAAGCTAAATCATGTGTTTCGTATGGATTTGAAGTTAAACCTTCTACATCGCATTGATCTGCAGCTAAATCATGTGTTCGCATGGATTTGAAGCTAACTCGTTCGTTTCGCCTGCAGTTGAATCTACACCACTTATATCGCAAGTATTTGAAGCTAAATCATGTGTATCGCGTGGATTTTGAAGCTAACTCGTTCGATTAGTCTGTATTTGAAGCTATATCACTTATACCCCAAGTGTTTGATGCTAAATCATTTGTTTCGCATGGATTTGAAGCTAAACCTTCTACATCGCATTGCTTTGTAGCTAAATCATTTGTTTCGCATGGATTTTAATCTAAGCCTTGTCCTTCGAATTGATTTGAAGCTAAATCATGTGTTTCGTATGGATTTGAAGCTAAACCTTCTACATCGCATTGATTTGAATCTAAACCTTCTACATTCTATTGATTTGAAGCTAAACCTTCTACCTCTTATTGATTTGAAGCTTAACCTTCTACATCGCATTGATTTGAAGCTAAATCATGTGTTTCGCTTGCATTTGAATCATGTCTTTCTCAAGTATTTGAAGATGAACCATTTGAATCGCATGGATTTGATCCTGAACCTTCTACTTCGCACTGATGTGCAGCTAAATAATGCGTTTCGCATGGATTTGAAGCTAAACCTTCTATATCCCATGGAATTGAAGCTAAATCATGTGTTTGGCATGGATTTGAAGCTAAACCTTCTACATCGTATTGATTTGCAGCTGAATCATGTGTTTCGCATGGATTTGAAGCTAAGCCATCTACTTCGCATTGATTTGAAGCAAAATCATCTGTTTCGCTTGGATTTGAAGCTAACACGTTTGTTTCACATGCAGTTGAAACGAAATCATGTATATCACAAGTATTTGAAGCTGAACCATTTGATTCGCATGATTTTAAGCTTAGCCTTCTACTTCGCATTGATTTAAATCCAAATCATTTGTTTCGCGTGTATCTGAAGGTAACTCGTTTGTTTCGCATGCAGTTGAATCTAAATCATGTATTTCACAAGTATTTGAAGCCGAAACATTAGATTCGCATGGATTTGAACCTGAACCTACTACATCGCATTGATTTGGAGCTAAATCTCGTGTATCGCATGGATTTGAAGATAAACCTTCTACATTGCATTGATTTGAAGCTAAATCATGTGTTTGGCAAGGAATTGATGCTACCGCGTTTGCTCCTCCAGCTTTTGAAGCTATATCACTTATATCGCAAGTATTTGAAGCTAAATCATATGTGTCGCATGGATTTGAAGCTGAACCTACTTCATCGCATTGATTTGAAGCTAAGTCATGTGTTTCGCATGGAATTGAAGCTACCACAATTGTTCCTCCAGCTTTTGAAGCTCTATCACTTATATCGTAAGTATTTGAAGCTAAATCATATGTGTCGTATGGATTTGAAACTAAACCTTCTACATCGCATTGATTTGATGATAAATCCTGTGTTTCGCATGGATTTGGAGCTAACTCGTTTGTTTCGCATGCAGTTGTAGCTAAATAATGTATATCACAAGTATTTGCAGCTAAACCATTTCTTTCGCATGGATTTGAAGCTACGCCTTCTACTTGGTATTGATTTGAAGCTGAATCATTTGTTTCGTATTGATTTGAAGCTAAACTTTCTACATCGCATTGATTTGAAGCTAAACCTTCTATATTCTTTTGATTTGAAGCTAAACCTTCTACCTCTTATTGATTTGAAGCTAAACCTTCTACATCGCATTGATTTGATGATAAATCCTGTGTTTCGTATGGATTTGGAGCTAACTCGTTTGTTTCGCATGCAGTTGAATATAAATTATGTATATACAAGTATTTGAAGCTAAACCATTTGTTTCGCATGTATTTGAACCTAAATCTTCTACTTCGCATTGATTTGAAGCTGAATAATGTGTTTTGCATCGATTTGAAGCTAACTCGTTTGTTTCCCCTGCAGTTCAAACTATATCACTTATGTCGCAAGTATTTGAAGCTAAATCATTTGTTCCGCATGAATTTGGAGATAACTAGTTTGTTTCTCCTGCATTTGAAGCTATGTCACATATATCGGAAGTATGTGAACCTAAATAATTTGTTTCGCATGGATTTGAAGCTAAACCTTCTACATCGCATTTATTTGATGCTAAATAATGTGTTTCGCGTGGATTTGAAGATAACTCGTTTGTTTCACCTGCATTTGAAGCTATATCACTTATATTCGCAAGTATTTGAACCTGAACCATTTGTTTCGCATGGATTTGAAGGTAAATCTTCTACTTCCCATTGATTTGAATTTAAATCATGTGTTACGCTTGGATTTAAAGCTCACTCGTTTGTTTCGCCTGCACTTGATGCTATATCACTTATATCGCAAGTATATGAAGCTAAATAATTTGTGTCGCATGGATTTGATGCTAAGCCTTCTATTTCGCATTGATTTGAAGCTAAATCATGTGTTTCGATTGGATTTGAAGCTAACTCGATTGTTTCGCATGCAGTTAAAGCTACATCATGTGTATCACAAGTATTTGAATCTAAACCAATTGTTTCGCATGGATTTGAAGCTAAGCCATCTACTTCGCATTGATTTGAAGCTAAATCATGTATTTCACAAGTATTTGAAGCTACACGATATGATTCGCATGGATTTGAAGATAAGCCTTCTACTTCGCTTTGACTAGCAGTTAAATCATGTGTTTCTCTTGGATTTGAAGCTAACTCGTTTGTTTCGCATGCAATTGAAGCTAAATCATGTATATCGCAAGTATTTGAAGCTAAACCATTTGTTTCGCATGGATTTAAAGATAAGCCTTCTACTTCGCATCGATTTGAAGCTAAATCATGTGATTCGCATGGATTTGAAGGTAACTCGTTTGTTTCGCATGCAGTTGAAGCTAAATCATGTATATCACAAGTATTTGAAGCTGATCGATTTGTTTCGCATGGATATTAAGCTAAACCATGTTGTTTCTCATGAATAATAATCTAAACCATTTGTTTCGCATGAATTTGAAGCTAAATCATGTGTTTCGCATGGATTTGAAGCTAACTCGTTTGTTTCGCCTGCATTTGAAGCTATATCACTTGTATCGCAATTATCTGAAGACAAATCATTTGTTTCTCATGTATTTGATGCTAAGCCTTCTACTTCGCATTGATTTGAAGGTAATTCATGTGTTCCGCATGGATTTCAAGATAACTCGTTTGTTTCGCATGCAGTTGAAGCTAAATCATGTATATCACAATTGTTTGAAGCTAAACCATTTGATTCGCATGGATTTGAAGGTATATCTTCTACTTCCCATTGATTTGAAGCTAACTCATCTATTTCGCATGTATTTGAAGCTAACTCATTTGTTTCGCCTGCAGTTGAAGCTAAATCACGTATGACACAAGTATTTGAATCTAAAGCATTTGTTTCGCATGGATTTGAAGGTAAGCCTTCTACTTCGCATTGATTTGAAGCTAAATCATGTGTTTTGCTTGGATTTGACGCTAACTCGTTTGTTTCGCCTGCATTTGAAGCTACATCATTTATATCGCAAGCATTTGAAGCTAATACATTTTTGTCGCATGTATTTGAACCTAAATCTTCTACTTCGCATGGATTTGATGCTAAATTATGTGTTTCGCATGGATTTGAAGATAACTCGTTTGTTTCACCTGCATTTGAAGCTATATCACTTATATTCACTAGTATTGGAAGCTGAACCATTCATTTCGCCTGGATTCCAAGCTAAGCCTTCAACTTCACATTGATTTGAAACTGAATCATGTGTCTCGCTTGAATTTGAAGCTAACACGTTTGTTTTACATGCAGTTGAAGCTAAATCATGTATATCACAGTATTTGAAGCTAAACCATTTATTTGGCATCGATTTGAAGGTAAATCTTCTACTTCCCATTGATTTAACGTTAAATCATGTGTTACGCTTGGATTTGAAGATCACTCGATTGTTTCGCCTGCATTTGAAGCTATATCACTTATATCGCAAGTATATGAAGATAAATAATTTGTGTCGCATGGATTTGATTCTAAGCCTTCTATTTCGCATTCATTTGAAGCTAAATCATGTGTTTCGCTTGGATTTGAAGCTAACTCGTTTCTTTAGCCTGCATTTGAAGCTATATCACTTATATCGCAAGTATAAGAAGCTAAATAATTTGTGTCGCATGGATTTTATGCTAAGCCTTCTATTTCGCATTGATTTGAAGCTAAATCATGTGTTTCGCTTGGATTTGAAGCTAACTCGTTTGTTTCGCCTGCATTTGATCACTTATATCGTAAGTATAAGAAACTAAATAATTTGTGTTGCATGGATTTGATGCTAAACCTTCTACTTTGCATTGATTTGAAGCTAAATCTTGTGTTTCGCATGGATTTGAAGATAACTCGTTTGTTTCGCATGCAGTTGAAGCTCAATCATGTATATCACAAGTATTTGAAGCTGAGCCATTTGTTTCGCATGAATATTAAGATAAACCATGTGTTTCGAATTAATTTGAATCTAAATCATGTGTTTCGCTTGGATTTGACGCTAACTCATTTGTTTCGCCTGCATTTGAAGCTACATCATTTATATCGCAAGCATTTGAAGCTAATTCATTTTTGTCGCATGTATTTGAACCTAAATCTTCTACTTCACATGGATTTGATGCTAAATTATGTGTTTCCCTTGGATTTGAAGCTGACTCGTTTGTTTCGCCTGCATTTGAAGCTAAATCATGTATGTAACAAGTATTTGAAGCTAAACCATTTGTTTCGCATTCATTAGAATCTAAGCCTTCTACTTCGCTTTGATTTGAAGTTAAATCATGTGTTTCTCTTGGATTTGAAGCTAACTCGTTTGTTTCGCATGCAGTTAAAGCTCAATCATGTATATCACATGTATTTGAAGCTAAACCATTTGTTTCGCATCGATTTGAAGGTAAATCATCTACTTCCCATTGATTTGAAGTTAAATCATGTGTTACGCTTGGATTTAAAGCTCACTCGTTTGTTTCGCCTGCATTTGAAGCTATATCACTTATATCGCAAGTATAAGAAGCTAAATAATTTGTTTTGCATGGATTTGATGCTAAGCCTGCTATTTCGTATTGATTTGAAGCTAAATCATGTGTTTCGATTGGATTTGGATCTAACTCGTTTGTTTCGCATGCAGTTGAAGCTAAATCATGTATATCAAAAGTATTTGAAGCTAAACCATTTGTTTCGCATGGATTTGAAGGTAAATCATCTACTTCCCATTGATTTGACGTTAAATCATGTGTTACGCTTGGATTTGAAGATCACTCGATTGTTTCGCCTGCATTTGAAGCTATATCACTTATATCGCAAGTATATGAAGATAAATAATTTGTGTCGCATGGATTTGATTCTAAGCCTTCTATTTCGCATTCATTTGAAGCTAAATCATGTGTTTCGCTTGGATTTGAAGCTAACTCGTTTCTTTAGCCTGCATTTGAAGCTATATCACTTATATCGCAAGTATAAGAAGCTAAATAATTTGTGTCGCATGGATTTTATGCTAAGCCTTCTATTTCGCATTGATTTGAAGCTAAATCATGTGTTTCGCTTGGATTTGAAGGTAAATCTTCTACTTCCCATTGATTTGAAGTTAAATCATGTGTTACGCTTGGATTTAAAGCTCACTCGTTTGTTTCGCCTGCATTTGATCACTTATATCGTAAGTATAAGAAACTAAATAATTTGTGTTGCATGGATTTGATGCTAAACCTTCTACTTTGCATTGATTTGAAGCTAAATCTTGTGTTTCGCATGGATTTGAAGATAACTCGTTTGTTTCGCATGCAGTTGAAGCTCAATCATGTATATCACAAGTATTTGAAGCTGAGCCATTTGTTTCGCATGAATATTAAGATAAACCATGTGTTTCGAATTAATTTGAATCTACATCATGTGTTTCGCTTGTATTTGACGCTAACTCGTTTGTATTGCATCCGGTTGAAGCTAAATCATTTATATCACAATTATTTGAATCTAAAGCATTTGTTTCGCATGGATTTGAAGCTAAGCCTTCTACTTCGCATTGATTTGTAGCTAAATCATTTTTTTTTCTTGGATTTGACGCTAACTCATTTGTTTCGCCTGCATTTGAAGCTACATCATTTATATCGCAAGCATTTGAAGCTAATTCATTTTTGTCGCATGTATTTGAACCTAAATCTTCTACTTCACATGGATTTGATGCTAAATTATGTGTTTCGCATGGATTTGAAGATGACTCTTTTGTTTCGCCTGCATTTGAAGCTATATCACTTATATTCGCAAGTATTTGAAGCTGAACCATTCATTTCGCCACGATTCCAAGCTAAGCCTTGAACTTCGCATTGATTTGAAACTGAATCATGTGTCTCGCTTGAATTTGAAGCTAACACGATTGTTTCACATGCAGTTGAAGCTAAGTCATGTATATCACAAGTATTTGAAGCTGAACCATTTGTGCCGCATGAATATTAAGCTAATCCATGTGTTTCGAATGAATTTGAAGCTAAATCATGTGTTTCCCTTGGATTTGAAGCTGACTCGTTTGTTTCGCCTGCATTTGAAGCTAAATCATGTATGTAACAAGTATTTGAAGCTAAACCATTTGTTTCGCATTCATTAGAATCTAAGCCTTCTACTTCGCTTTGATTTGAAGTTAAATCATGTGTTTCTCTTGGATTTGAAGCTAACTCGTTTGTTTCGCATGCAGTTAAAGCTCAATCATGTATATCACATGTATTTGAAGCTAAACCATTTGTTTCGCATCGATTTGAAGGTAAATCATCTACTTCCCATTGATTTGAAGTTAAATCATGTGTTACGCTTGGATTTAAAGCTCACTCGTTTGTTTCGCCTGCATTTGAAGCTATATCACTTATATCGCAAGTATAAGAAGCTAAATAATTTGTTTTGCATGGATTTGATGCTAAGCCTGCTATTTCGTATTGATTTGAAGCTAAACCATGTGTTTCGCTTGGATTTGGATCTAACTCGTTTGTTTCGCATGCAGTTGAAGCTAAATCATGTATATCAAAAGTATTTGAAGCTAAACCATTTGTTTCGCATGGATTTGAAGGTAAATCATCTACTTCCCATTGATTTGACGTTAAATCATGTGTTACGCTTGGATTTGAAGATCACTCGATTGTTTCGCCTGCATTTGAAGCTATATCACTTATATCGCAAGTATATGAAGATAAATAATTTGTGTCGCATGGATTTGATTCTAAGCCTTCTATTTCGCATTCATTTGAAGCTAAATCATGTGTTTCGCTTGGATTTGAAGCTAACTCGTTTCTTTAGCCAGCATTTGAAGCTATATCACTTATATCGCAAGTATAAGAAGCTAAATCATTTGTTTCGCATGGTTTTGAAGCTAAACCTTGTACATCGCATTGATTTGCAGCTAAATCATGTGTTTCTCATGGACTTGAAGCTAACTCGTTTGTTTCGCATGCAGCTGAAGCTGTATCACCTATATCCGAAGTGTTTGAAGCTCAATTGTTTGTTTCGCATGGATTTGAAGCTGATCCTTCTAAATCACATTGATTTGGAGCTAAGTTATGTGTTTCGCTTGGATTTGAAGCTAACTCGTTTGTTTCGTCTGTATTTGAAGCTATATCACTTTTATCGCATGTATCCAAAGCAAAATCATTGGTTTTTCATGGATTTGAAGCTAAACCTTCTACATCGCATTGATTTGCTGCTTAATCATGTGTTTCGCATGGATTTGAAGCTAACACGATTGTTTCACATGCAGTTGAAGCTCAATCATGTATATCACAAGTATTTGGAGCTGAGCCATTTGTGCCGCATGAATATTAAGCTAATCGATGTGTTTCGAATGAATTTGAAGCTAAATCATGTGTTTCCCTTGGATTTGAAGCTGACTCGTTTGTTTCGCCTGCATTTGAAGCTAAATCATGTATGTAACAAGTATTTGAAGCTAAACCATTTGTTTCGCATTCATTAGAATCTAAGCCTTCTACTTCGCTTTGATTTGAAGTTAAATCATGTGTTTCTCTTGGATTTGAAGCTAACTCGTTTGTTTCGCATGCAGTTAAAGCTCAATCATGTATATCACATGTATTTGAAGCTAAACCATTTGTTTCGCATCGATTTGAAGGTAAATCATCTACTTCCCATTGATTTGAAGTTAAATCATGTGTTACGCTTGGATTTAAAGCTCACTCGTTTGTTTCGCCTGCATTTGAAGCTATATCACTTATATCGCAAGTATAAGAAGCTAAATAATTTGTTTTGCATGGATTTGATGCTAAGCCTGCTATTTCGTATTGATTTGAAGCTAAATCATGTATTTCGCTTGGATTTTCATGCTAACTCGTTTGATTAGTCTTCATTTGAAGCTATATCACTTACACCACAAGTGTTTGAAGCTATATCATTTGTTTCGCATGCATTTGATGCTGTATCACTTTTATCGCCAGTATCTGAAGCTAAATCATTCGTTTCGCATGGATTTGTAGCTAAACCTTCTACATCGCATTGTTTTGCGGGCTAAATCATGTGTTTCGCATGGATTTGAAGCTAACTCATTCGTTTCGCATGCAGTTGTAGCTAAATAATGTATATCACAAGTATTTGTAGCTAAACCATTTGTTTTGCAAGCAATTGAAGCTAAGCCTTCTACTTCGCTTTCATTTGAAGCTAAACCATTTGTTTTGCATGGATTTGAAGCTAAGCCTTCTACTTCGCATTCATTTGAAGCTATATCATTTGTTTCGCATGGATTTGAAGCTAAACCTTCTACCTCTTATTGATTTGAAGCTAAACCTTCGACATCGCGTTGATTTGAAGATAAATCGTGTGTTTCGCATGGATTTGATGCTAACTCCTTTGTTCCTCCTGCTTTTGAAGCTATATCACTTATATCGCATGGATTTGAAGCTGAACCTACTACATCGCATTGATTTGAAGCGAAATCTTGTGTATCGCATGGTTTTGAAGCAAACCATCTACATCGCATTGATTTGAAGCTCAATCATGTGTTTCGCATGGATTTGATGCTAACTCGTTTGTTTCGCATGCAGTTGTAGCTAAATAATATATATCACAAGTATATGTAGCTAAACCATTTGTTTCGCATGAATTTGAAGCTAAGCCTTCTACTTCGCATTGATTTGAAGCTAAATCATTTGTTTCGCTTGGAACTGAAGCTACCTCGTTTGTTCGTCCAGCTTATGAAGCTATATCACTTATATCGCAAGTATTTGTAGCTAAATCATATGTGCCGCATGGATTTGAAGCTGAACCTACTACATCGCACTGATTAGCAGCTAAATAATGTGTTTCGCATGGATTTGAAGCTAAACCTTCTACATCCCATGGATTTGAATCTAAATCATGTGTTTGGCATGGATTTGAAGCTAAACCTTCTACATCGCATTGATTTGCATTTGAATCATATGTTTCGCATGGATTTGAATCTAACTTGTTCGTTTCGCCTGTATTTGAAGCTAGATCACTTATATCGCAAGTATTAGAAGCTAAATCATGTGTTTCGCTTGTATTTGAAGCTAAACATTCTACATCGCATTGATTTGAAGCTAAATCGTGTGTTGCGCATGGATTTGAAGCTAACTCGTTTGTTTCGCATGCAGTTGTAACTAAATAATGTATATCACAAGTATTTGTAGCTAAACCATTTGATTCGCATGGATTTGAAGCTAAACCTTCTACATCGCATTGATTTGAAGCTAAATCATGTGTTTCGCTAACAGTTGAAGCTAAATCATGTCTTTCACAAGTATTTGAAGATGAACCATTTGAATCGCATTGATTTGAACCCGAGCCTTCTACTTCGCACTGATTTGCAGATAAATAATGTGTTCCGCATGGATTTGAAGCTCAACCTTCTACATCCCATGGATTTGATTCTAAATCATGTATTTGGCATGGATTTGAAGCTAAACCTTCTACATCGCATTTATTTGCAGCTGTATCATATGTTTCGCATGGATTTGAAGCTAACTCGTTAGTTTCGCATGCAGTTGTAGCTAAATAATGTATATCACAAGTATTTGTAGCTAAACCAGTTGTTTCGCATGGATTTGAAGCTACGCCTTCTACTTCGCATTGATTTGAAGCTAAATCATTTGTTTCGCATGGAATTGAAGCTACCTCGTTTGTTCCTCCTGCTTTTGAAGCTATATCACTTATAGCGCATGGATTTGAAGCTGAACCTACTACATCGCATTGCTTTCAAGCTAAGTCTTGTGTATCGCATGGATTTGAAGCAAACCATCTACATCGCACTGATTTGAAGCTTAATCATGTGTGTCGCATGGAGTTGAAGCTAAACTTTCTACCTCTTATTGATTTGAAGCTAAACCTTCTACATCGCATTGATTTGAACATAAATCGTGTGTTTCGCATGGATTTGAAGCTAACTCGTTAGTTTCGTATGCTGTTGTAGCTAAATAATGAATATCACAAGTATTTGTAGCTAAACCATTTGTCTCGCATGGATTTGAAGCTAGCCCTTATACTTCGCATTGATTTGAAGCTAAATCATTTGTTTTGCATGGAATTGAAGCTACCTCGTTTGTTCCTCCTGCTTTTGAAGCTATATCACTTATATCGCATGGATTTGAAGCTGAACCTACTACATCGCATTGACTTGAAGCTAAATCTTGTGTATCGCATGGATTTGAAGCAAACCATCTACATCGCTTTGATGTGAATCTTAATCATGTGTTTCGCATGAATTTGATGCTGAGCCTTCTACTTCGCATTCATTTGAAGCTAAATCATTTGTTTCGCATGGATTTGAATCTAATCCATGTCCTTCGAATTGATTTCAAGCTAAATCATGTGTTTCGTATGGATTTGAAGCTAAACCTTCTACGTCGCATTGATTTGAAGCTAAACCTTCTATATTCTATTGATTTGAAGCTAAACCTTCTACCTCTTATTGATTTGAAGCTAAACCTTCGACATTGCATTGATTTGAAGATAAATCGTGTGTATCGCATGGATTTGAAGCAAACCATCTACATCGCATTGATTTAAAGCTTATTCATGTGTTTCGCATGGATTTGATGCTAACTCGTTTGTTTCGCATGCAGTTGTATCTAAATAATGTATGTCACAAGTATTTGTAGCTAAACCATTTGTTTCGCATGAATTTGAAGCTAAGCCTTCCACTTCGCATTGATTTGAAGCTAAATCATTTGTTTCGCATGGAATTGAAGCTACCTCGTTTGGTCCTCCAGCTTTTGAAGCTATATCACTTATATCGCAAGTATTTGAAGCTAAATCATGTGTATCGCGTGGATTTTGAAGCTAACTCGTTCGATTAGTCTGCATTTGAAGCTGTATCACTTATACCCCAAGTGTTTGAAGCTAAATCTTTTGTTTCGCATGGATTTGAACCTAAACCTTCTACATCGCATTGATTTGAAGCTAACTCGTTTGTTTCGCATGCAGTTGCAGCTAAATCATGTCTTTCAAAAGCATTTGAAGACGAACCATTTGAATCGCATTGTTTTGAACCCGAGCCTTCTACTTCGCACTGATTTGCAGCTAAATAATGTGTTTCGCATGGATTTGAAGCTAAACCTTCTACATCGCATTGATTTCCAGCTGAATCGTGTGTTTCGCATGGATTTGAAGCTAACTCGTTCGTTTCGCCTGTATTTGAAGCTATATCACTTATATCGCAAGTATTTGGAGCTAAATCATGTGTTTCGCTTGGATTTGAAGCTAAACCTTATACATCGCATTGATTTGAAGCTAAATCTTGCGTATCGCATGGTTTTGCAGCTAAACCATCTACATCGCATTGATTTGTAGCTAAATCATGTGTTTCGCATGGATTTGAAGCTAACTCGTTCGTTTCGCCTGCAGTTGAATCTACACCACATATATCGCAAGTATTTGAAGCTAAATCATGTGTATCGCGTGGATTTTGAAGCTAACTCGTTCGATTAGTCTGCATTTGAAGCTATATCACTTATATCGCAAGTATTTGAAACTAAATCATATGTGTCGCATGGATTTGAAGCTGAACCTTCTACATCGCATTGATTTGAAGCTAAATCTTTTGTATCGCATGGTTTTGCAGCTAAAACTTCTACATCGCATTGATTTGTAGCTAAATCTTGTGTATCGTATGGATTTGAAGCTAACACGTTCGTTGCGCATGCAGTTAAATCTAAATAACGTATATCACAACGATTTGAAGCTAAACCACTTGTTTCGCATGGATTTGAAGCTAAGCCTTCTACTTCCCATTAATTGGAAGCAAAATCACGTGTTTCGCATGGATTTGAAGCTAAGCCTTCTACGTCGCATTGATTTGTAGCTAAATAATTTGGTCCGCATGGAATTGAAGCTATCTCGTTTGTTCCTCCTGCTTTTGAAGCTATATAACTTATATCGCAAGTATTTGAAGCTAAATCATTTGTGTCGCATGGATTTGAAGCTGAACCTACTACATCGCATTGATTTGAAGCTAAATCTTGTGTATCGCATGGATTTGAAGCTAAACCTTCTACATCACATTGTTTTGAAGCTAAATCATGTGTTTCGCATGGATTTGAAGCTAACTCGTTTGTTTCGCATGCAGTTGTAGCTAAATAATGTATATCACAAGTATTTGTAGCTAAACCATTTGTTTCGCATTGATTTGAAGCTAAACTTTCTACATCGCATTGATTTGAAGCTAGCTCGTTTGTTTCGCATGCAGTTGAAGCTACCTCGTTTGTTCCTCCTGCTTTTGAAGCTATATCACTTATATCGCAAGTATTTGAAGCTAAATCATATGCGTCGCATGGATTTGAAGCTAAACCTTCTACATCGCATTGATTTGCAGCTGAATCATGTGAATCGCTTGGATTTGAAGCTAACTCGTTCGTTTCGCCTATATTTGAAACTAGATCACTTATATCGCAAGTATTTGAAGCTAAATCATGTGTTTCGCTTGGATTTGAAGCTACACCTTCTACATCGCATTGATTTGAATCTAAATCGTGTGTTTCGCATGGATTTGAAGCTAACTCGTTTGTTTCGCATGCAGTTGTAGCTAAATAATGTATATCACAAGTATTTGTAGCTAAACCATTTGTTTCGCATTGATTTGAAGCTAAACTTTCTACATCGCATTGATTTGAAGCTAGCTCGTTTGTTTCGCATGCAGTTGAAGCTACCTCGTTTGTTCCTCCTGCTTTTGAAGCTATATCACTTATATCGCAAGTATTTGAAGCTAAATCTTATGTGTCGCATGGATTTGAAGCTAAACCTTCTACATCGCATTGATTTGAATCTAAATCGTGTGTTTCGCATGGATTTGAAGCTATGCCTTCTATTTCGCATTGATTTGAAGCTAAATCACTTGTTTCGCTTTGATTTGAATCTAAGCCTAGTCATTCGAAATGATTTGAAGCTAAATCATGTGTTTCGTATGGACTTGAAGCTAAACCTTCTACATCGCATTGATTTGAAGCTAAACCTTCTACCTCTTATTGATTTGATGTTAAACCTTCTACATCGCATTGATCTGCAGCTAAATCATGTGTTTCGCAAGGATTTGAAGCTAACTCGATCGTTTCGCCTGCAGTTGAATCAACACCACTTATATCGCAAGTATTTGAAGCTAAATCATGTGTATCGCGTGGATTTTGAAGCTAAATCGTTCGATTAGTCTGCATTTGAAGCTATATCACTTATACCCCAAGTGTTTGAAGCTAAATCATTTGTTCCGCATGGATTTGAACCTAAACCTTCTACATCGCATTGATTTGAAGCTAACTCGTTTGTTTCGCATGCAGTTGTAGCTAAATAATGTATATCACAAGAATTTGTAGCTAAATCATTGGTTTCGCATGGATTTGAATCTAAGCCTTGTACTTCGAGTTGATTTGAAGCTAAATCATTTGTTTCTCATGGATTTGAAGCTAAACCTTCTACATCGCATTGATTTGCAGCTAAATCATGTGTTTCGCATGGATTTGAAGCTAACTCGTTTCTTTCGTCTGCATTTGAAGCTATATCACTTATATCGCAAGTATCTAAAGCAAAATCATTGGTTTTTCATGGATTTGAAGCTGATCCTTCTACATCGCATTGATTTGCTGCTAAACCATGTTTTTCTCATGTATTTGAAGCTGACTCGTTTGTTGCGCATGCAGTTGATTCTAAATAACGTATAACACAAGTATTTGTAGCTAAACAATTTGTCTCGCATGGATTTGAATCTAAGCCGTGTACTTCGAATTGATTTGAAGGTAAATCATGTGTTACGCATGGATTTGAAGCTAAACCTTCTACATCGCATTGATTTGCAGCTAAGTCATTTGATTCGCATGGATTTGAAGCTAACTCGTTTGTTTCGCCTGCATTTGTAACTATAACACTTACATCGCAACTATCTGAAGCTAAATCATTTGTTCCGCGTGGATTCGAAGCTATATCACTTATATCGCAAGTATTTGAGGCTAAATCATTTGTTTCTCCTGCATTTGAAGCTATGTCACATATATCGCAAGTATGTGAACCTAAATCATTTGCTTCGCATGGATTTGAAGCTAAACCTTCTACATCGCATTTATTTGAAGCTAAATCATGTGTTTCGCAAGGATTTAAAGCTAAACCTTCTACATCGCATTGATTTGCAGCTAAATCATTTGTTTCGCATGGATATGAAGCTAACTGGTTTGTTTCGCCTGCATTTGAAGCTATATAACTTGTATCGCAAGTATTTGAAGATAAATCATTTGTTTCGCATGGATTTGAAGCTAACTCGTTTGTGTCGAATGCAGTTGAAGCTAAATCATGTATATCACAAGTATTTGAAGCGGAAACGATTGATTCGCATGGATTTGAAGCTACGCCTTCTACTTCGCACTGATTTGAAGCTAAAACATGTGTTTCACATGGATTTGAAGCTGACTCGTTTGTTTCGCCTGCATTAGAAGCTGTTTAATTTATACCGCATGCATTTGAAGCTAACTCGTTTGTTTCGCCTGCATTTGAAGCTATATGTTTTATATCGCAAGTATTTGATGCTCAACCAGTTGTGTCGCATTGATTTGAAGCTAAGCCTTCTACTTCGCATTGATTTGAAGCTAAATCATTTGTTCCTCATCGATTTGGAAGTAACTAGTTTGTTTCTCCTGCATTTGAAGCTATATTACATATATCGCAAGTAGGTGAACTTAAATCATTTGTTTCGCATGGATTTGAAGCTAAACCTTCTACATCGCATTTATTTGAAGCTAAATCATTTGTTTCGCAAGGATTTAAAGCTAAACCTTCTACATCGCATTGATTTGCAGCTAAATCATTTGTTTCGCATGGATATGAAGCTAACTGGTTTGTTTCGCCTGCATTTGAAGCTATATCACTTGTATCGCAAGTATTTAAAGCTAAATCTTTCGTTTCGCATGGATTAGAATATAAGCCTTCTACTTCGCATTGATTTGAAGCTAAATCATTTGTTTCGCATGGTTTTGAAGCTGAGACATCTAGTTCGCATTGATTTGAATCTAAATCATTTGTTTCGCATGGTTTTGAAGCTGAGACATCTAGTTCGCATTGATTTGAATCTAAATCATGAGTTTTGCATTGATTTGAAGCTAAATCATATGTTTCGCATGGTTTCTGCAGCAAACTCGTTTGATTCGTCTGCATTTGAAGCTATATCACTTATAACGCAAGTATCTGATGCTAAATTGTTTGTTTTGCTTGGATTTGAAGCTAAACCTTCTACATCCCATGGATTTGAAGCTAAATCATGTGTTTGGCATCGATTTAAAGCTAAACCTTCTACATCGCATTGATTTGCAGCTGAATCATGTGTTTCGCATGGATTGGAAGCTAACTCGTTCGTTTCGCAAGTATTTGAAGCTAAATCATGTGTTTCGCTTGGATTTGAAGCTAAACCGTCTACATCGCATTGATTTGAAGCTGAATCATTTGTGTCGCATGGAAATGAAGCTACCTCGTTTGTTCCTCCTGCTTTTGAAGCTATATCACTTATATCGCAAGTATTTGTAGCTAAACCAATTGTTTCGCATGGATTTGAAGCTATGCCTTCTACTTCGCATTGATTTGAAGCTAAATCTAATGTATCGCATGGATTTGAACCTAACTCATGTGTTTCGCATGCATTTGAAGCTTAATCATGTGTTTTGCATGGATTTGAAGCTAAGCCATCTACTTTCCATGGATTGGAAGCTAAATCACGTGTTCTGCATGGATTTGAAGCTGAACCATTTGATTCGCATGGATTTGGAGCTAAGCCTTCTACTTCGCACTGATTTGAAGCTAAATCATGTGTTTCGCATGGATTTGAAGCTGAGCCTTCTACATCGCAGTGATTTGAAGCTGAATCTAGTGTATCGCATGGATTTGAAGCTAGCTGGTTTGTTTCGTCTGCATTTGAAGCTATATCACTTTTATCGCAAGTGTCTGAAGCTAAATCATTTGTTTCGCTTGGATTTGAAGCTAAGACTTCTACTTCACATTGATTATAAGCTAAATCATTTGTTTGGCATGGATTTGGAGCTATCTCGTTTGTTTCGCATGCAGTTGAAGCTAAATCATGCATTTCACAAGTATTTGAAGCCGAAACATTAGATTCGCATGGATTTGAAGCTGCGCCTTCTACATCGCACTGATTTGAAGCTAAATCATGTGTCTCGCTTGGATTTCAATCTAAGCCTTCTACTTCGAATTGATTTGAAGCTAAATCATGTATTTCGCATGGATTTGTAGCTAACTCGTTTGTTTCGTCTGCATTTGAAGCTGTATCCCTTATATTCGCAAGTATTTGAAGCTAAATCACTTGTTTCGCTTGCATTTGAAGCTAAGCCATCTACATCGCATCGATTTTTAGCTAAATCATGTCTTTCGCTTAGATTTTAAGCTAACTCGTTTGTTTCGTCTGTATTTGAGGCTATATCACTTATATCGCAAGTATCTGAAGCTAAATCGTTTGTTTAGCTTGGATTTGAAGCTAAACCTTCTACATCGCATTGATTTGCAGCTAAATCATGTGTTTCGCATGGATTTGAAGCTACCTCGTTTGTGTCGCCTGCTTTTGAAGCTGTATCACTTATAATCACAAGTATTTGGAGCTAAACCATTTGTTTCGCTTGGATTTGCAGCTAAGCCTTCTATTTCGCATTGATTTGAAGTTAAATCATGTGATTCGCATGGATTTGAATCTAACTCGATTGTTTCGCCTGCATTTGAATCTATATCACTTATATCGCATTTATCTGAAGATAATTCATTTGTTTCTCATGTATTTGAAGCTAAGCGTTCTACTGCGCCTTGATTTGTAGCTAAATCATGTGATTCGCATAGATTTGATGCTAACTCGATTGTTTCGCATGTACTTGAAGCTAATCCTTCTACTTCGAATGGATTTGAAGCTAACTCGTTTGTTTCGCATGAAGTTGAAGCTAAATCATGCATATCACAAGTATTTGAAGCTAAACCATTTGTTTCGCATGGATTTGAAGGTAAATCTTCTACTTCGCATTGATTTGTAGTTAAATCATGTGTTACCCTTGGATTTGAAGATCACTCGATTGCTTCGCCTGCATTTGAAGCTATATCACTTATATCGCAAGTATATGAAGATAAATAATTTGTGTCGCATGGATTTGATTCTAAGCCTTCTATTTCGCATTCATTTGAAGCTAAATCATGTGTTTCGCTTGGATTTGAAGCTAACTCGTTTCTTTAGCCTGCATTTGAAGCTATATCACTTATATCGCAAGTATAAGAAGCTAAATAATTTGTGTCGCATGGATTTTATGCTAAGCCTTCTATTTCGCATTGATTTGACGTTAAATCATGTGTTACGCTTGGATTTGAAGATCACTCGATTGTTTCGCCTGCATTTGAAGCTATATCACTTATATTCGCAAGTATTTGAAGCTAAATCATTTATATCACAAGTATTTGGTGCTAAACCATTTGTTTCGCATGGATATGAAGATAATCCTTCTACTTGGCATTGATTTGAAGCTAAATCATGTGTTTCGCGTGGACTTGAAGCTAACTCGTTGATTTCACATGCATTTGAATCTGTATCTCTTATATTCGCAAGTATTTGAATCTAAATCATTCGTTACGCATGGGGTAGAAGCTAAGCCTTTTACTTCGCATTGATTTGACGCTAAACCATTTGTTTCGCATGTATTTGAAGCTAAACCATGTGTTTAGTATGAATTTGAAGATACATCATGTGTTTCGCATGGGATTTGAAGCTAATCCTCCTACATCGCACTGATTTGAAACTAAATCATGTGTCTCGCACGGATTTGAAGCTAAGCCTCCTATTTCGGATTGATTTGAAGCTCAATCATGTGTTTCGCATGGATTCGAAGCTAACTCGTTTGTTTCGCCTGCATTTGAAGCTATGTCACTTATATCGCAAGTATTTGAAGCTAAATAATTAGTGTCGCTTGGATTTGAAGCTAAGCCTTCTACTTCGCATTGATTTGAAGCTAAATCAGGTGTTTCACATGGATTTGTACCTAACCCGTTTGTTTCGTCAGCATTTGAAGCTATATCACTTATATCGCAAGCATCTGAAGCTAAATCATTTGTTTCCAATGGATATGAAGCTAAACCTTCTACATCACATTGATTTGCAGCTAAATCATGTGTTTCGCATGGATATGAAGCTAACTCGTTTGTTTCGCCTGCATTTGAAGCTATGTCACTTATATCGCAAGTATTTGAAGCTAAATAATTAATGTCGCTTGGATTTGAAGCTAAACCTTCTACTTCGCATTGATTAGAAGCTAAATCTTGTGTTTCGCATGTTTTTTGCAGCAAACTCGTTTGATTCGCCCGCATTTGTAACTATATCACTTACATCACAACTATCTGAAGCTAAATCATTTGTTCCGCGTGGATTTGGTGCTAAGACTTCTACATCGCATTAGTTTGAAGCTAAATCATGCGTTTCGCTTGGATTTGGAGCCAAACCTTCTACATCGCATTGATTAGCAGCTAAATCATGTGTTTCGCATGGATTCGAAGCTATATCACTTATATCGCAAGTATTTGAAGCTAAATCATTTGTTTCTCATGGATTTGAAGCTAAGTCTTCTACTTCGCATTGAGTTGAAGCAAAATCATTTGTTCCTCATGGATTTGGAGCTAACTAGTTTGTTTCTCCTGCATTTGAAGCTATATCACATATATCGCAAGTATGTGAACCTAAATGATTTGTTTCGCATGGATTTGAAGCTAAACCTACTACATCGCATTTATTTGAAGCTAAGTCATGTGTTTCGCAAGGATTTAAAGCTAAACCTTCTACATCGCATTGATTTGCAGCTAAATCATGTGTTTCGCATGGATTTGAAGCTAAATCATGTATTTCGCATGGATATGATGCTAACTCGTTTGTGTCGCCAGCATTTGAAGCTATATCAATTATATCGCAAGTATTTGATGCTCAATCAGTTGTGTCGCATGGATTTGAAGCTAAGCCTTCTACTTCGCATTGATTTGGAGCTAAGTCATATGTTTCGCTTGGATTTGAAGCTAACTCGTTTGTTTCGCATGCAGTTGAAGCTAAGTCATGTATATCACAAGTATTTGAATCTAAACTATTCGTTTCGCAAGTATACGAATCTAAACCATGTGCATCTCATGAATTTGAAGCTAAATCATGTGTTTCGCATGGATTTGAATCTAAGCCTTGTACTTCGAGTTGATTTGAAGCTAAATCATTTGTTTCGCACGGAATTGAAGCTGAACCTACATCGCACTGATTTGAAGCTAAATAATGTGTTTCGCTTGGATATGAAGCTAACTCGTTTGTTTCGTCTGCATTTGAAGCTATATCACTTATTTCGCTAGTATCTGAAGCTAAATCATTTGTTTTGCTTGGATTTGAAGCTAGACCTTCTACATCGCATTGATTTGCAGCTCAATCACGTGTTTCGCGTGGACTTGAAGCTAACTCGTTGATTCCGCATGCATTTGAAGCTGTATCTCTTATATTCGCAAGTATTTGAATCAAAATCATTCGTAACGCATGGGGTAGAAGCTAAGCCTTTTACTTCGCATTGATTTGACGCTGAACCATTTGTTTCGCATGTATTTGAAGCTAAACCATGTGTTTCGTATGAATTTGAAGATACATCATGTGTTTCGCATGGGATTTGAAGCTAATCCTCCTACATCGCACTGATTTGAAACTAAATCATGTGTCTCGCACGGATTTGAAGCTAAGCCTCCTATTTCGCATTGATCAATCATGTGTTTCGCATGGATTCGAAGCTAACTCGTTTGTTTCGCCTGCATTTGAAGCTATGTCACTTATATCGCAAGTATTTGAAGCTAAATAATTAGTGTCGCTTGGATTTGAAGCTAAGCCTTCTACTTCGCATTGATTTGAAGCTAAATCTTGTGTTTCGCATGGTTTTTGCAGCAAACTCGTTTGAATCGTCTGCATTTGAAGCTATTTCACTTATAACGCAAGTATCTGATGCTAAATCGTTTGTTGTGCTTGGATTAGAAGCTATACCTTCTACATCGCATTGACTTGCAGCTAAATCATGTGTTTCGCGTGGATTTGAAGCTAACTCTTTTGTCTCTCCTGCATTTGAAGCTATAAAACTTATATCGCAAGTATTTGAATCTAAATCATTTGTTTCGCGCGGATTTGAAGCTAAACCTTCGTCATCGCATTGGTTTGAAGCTAAATCATGTGTTTCGCATGGATTTGAAGCTAACTCGTTTGTTACGCCTGTAGTTGAACCTATATTACTTATATCGCAAGTATTTGAAGCTAAATAATTAGTGTCGCTTGGATTTGAAGATAAGCCTTCTACTTCGCATTGATTAGAAGCTAAATCATTTGTTTCGCATGGTTTTTGCAGCAAACTCGTTTGATTCGTCTGCATTTGAAGCTATATCACTTATAACGCAAGTATCTGATGCTAAATTGTTTGTTTTGCTTGGATTTGAAGCTAAACCTTCTGTATCGCATTGATCTGCAGCTAAATCATGTGTTTCGCGTGGACTTGAAGCTAACTCGTTGATTTCGAATGCATTTGAAGCTGTATCTCTTATATTCGCAAGTATTTGAATCTAAATCATTCGTTACGCATGGGGTAGAAGCTAAGCCGTTACTTCGCATTCATTTGACGCTAAACCATTTGTTTCACATGTATTTGAAGCTAAACCATGTGTTTCGTATGAATTTGAAGATACATCATGTGTTTCGCATGGGATTTGAAGCAAATCTTCCTACATCGCACTGATTTGAAACTAAATCATGTCTTTCGCACGGATTTGAAGCTAAGCCTCCTACTTCGCATTGATTTGAAGCTCAATCATGTGTTTTGCATGGATTCGAAGCTAACTCGTTTGTTCCGCGTGGATTTGATGCTAAGACCTCTACATCGCATTAGTTTGAAGCTAAATCATGCGTTTCGCTTGGATTTGAAGCTAAGCCTTCTACTTCACATTGATTTGAAGCTAAGTCATTTGTTTCGCTTGGAATTGAAGCTATCTCGTTTGTTCCGACTGCTTTTGATGCTATATCACTTATATCGCAAGTATTTGAATCTAAATCATATGTGTCGAATGGATTTGAAGCGGAACCTACTACATCGCATTGATTTGAAGTTAAATCATGTGTTACGCTTGAATTTAAAGCTCACTCGTTTGTTTCGCCTGCATTTGAAGCTATATCACTTATATCGCAAGTATATGAAGCTAAATAATTTGTGTCGCATGGATTTGATGCTAAGCCTTCTACTTCGCATTGACTTGCAGTTAATTCATGTGTTTCGCTTGGGTGTGAAGCTAAATCGATTGTTTCGCATGCAGCTCAAGCTAAGTCATGTATGTCACAATTATATGAAGCTAAATAATTTGTGTCGCATGGATTTGAAGGTAAATCTTCTACTTCCCATTGATTTGAAGTTAAATCATGCGATACGCTTGGATTTAAAGATCACTCGTTTGTTTCGCCAGCATTTGAAGCTATATCATTTATATCGCAAGTATAAGAAGCTAAATAAATTGTGTTGCATGGATTTGATGCTAAGCCTTCTACTTCGCATTTATTTGAAGTTAAATCATGTGTTTCCCTTGGGAGTGAAGCTAAATCGTTTGTTTCGCATGCAGATGAAGCTAAATCATGTATATCACAAGTATTTGAAGCTGAGCCATTTGTTTGGCATGAATATTAATCTAAACCATGTGTTTCGAATGAATTTGAATCTAAATCATGTGTTTCGCATGGATTTGATGTCTACTCGTTTGTTTCACCTGCACTTCAATCAAAATCATGTATATCACAAGTATTTGAAGCTAAACCATTTGTTTCGCATGGATTTGAAGGCGAATCTTCTACTTCGCATTGATTTGAAGTTAAATCATGTGTTACGCTTGGATTTAAAGCTCACTCGTTTGTTTCGCCAGCATTTGAAGCTATATCACTTATATCGCAAGTATATGAAGCTAAATAACTTATGTCGCATGGATTTGATGCTAAGCCTTCTACTTCGCATTGATTTGAAGCTAAATCATGTGTTTCGCTTGGATTTGACGCTAACTCGTTTGGTTCGCCTGCATTTGAAGCTACATCATTTATATCGCAAGCATTTGAAGCTAATTCATTTTTGTCGCATGTATTTCAACCTAAATCTGCTACTTCGCATGGATTTGATGCTAAATAATGTGTTTCGCATGGATTTGATGCTAACTCGATTGTTTCACATGTATTTGAAGCTAATCATTCTACTTCGCATTGACTGGAAGCTAACTCGTTTGTTTCGCGTGCAGTTGAAGCTAAATGATGTATATCACAAAGTATTTCAAGCTGAACCATTTGTTTCGCATGT
>NW_027477231.1:0-87765 GCF_051020955.1 Megalopta genalis
CCATGCGATACACATGATTTAGTTTCAAATCAATGCGAAACACATGGTTTAGCTTCATATTCTTGCGAAACAAATGGTTTAGATTCAGATAGTTGTGATAAACATGATTTAGCTTCAAATGCAGGCGAAACAAACGAGTTAGCTTCAAATCTAAGCGAAACACATGATTTACCTTCAAATTAATTTAAAGTAGAAGGCTTATATTCAAAGCCATGCGACACAAATGATTTAGCTTCAAATACTTGCGATATAAATGATATAACTTCAAATGCAGGCGAAACAAACGAGTTAGCTTTAAAGCCAAGCGAAACACATGATTTAGTGTCAAATCAATGCGAAGTAGAAGCCTTAGCTTCAACTCCATGCGAAACAAATGATTTAGCTTCACAGACTTGCGATATAAATGATATAGCTTCAAATAAGGGCGAAACAAACGAGTTACCTTCAAATCCAAGCGAAACCATCAAATACTTGCGATAGATAAGTGATATAAGTGATACAGTTTCAATGCAGGCGAAACAAACGAGTTAGCTTCAAATCTGTGCGAAATACATGATTTAGCTTCAAATTCATGCGAAACACATGGTTTAGCTTCATATTCTTGCGAAACAAATGGTTTAGATTCAGATAATTGTGATAAACATGATTTAGCTTCAAATGCAGGCGAAACAAACGAGTTACATTCAAATCCAAGCGAAACGCATGATTTACCTTCAAATTAATGCATAGTAGAAGGCTTTCTGCAAAGCCATGAGACACAAATGATTTAGCTTCAAATACTTGCGATATAATTGATATAGCTTCAAATGCAGGCGAAACAAACGAGATAGCTTCAAATCCATGCGAAACACATGATTTACATTCAAATCCATGCGAAACACATGATTTAGTTACAAATCAAT
Organism: Megalopta genalis; assembly: GCF_051020955.1. NCBI lineage: Eukaryota > Metazoa > Arthropoda > Insecta > Hymenoptera > Halictidae > Megalopta > Megalopta genalis. The sequence continues at coordinate 903 of NW_027477231.1, forward strand.
GCGAAGTAGTAGGCATAGCTTCATATCCATGCGAAAGAAATGATTTAGTTTCACATACTTGCGATATAAATGATATAGCTTCAAATGCAGGCGAAACAAACGAGTTAGCTTCAAATCCAAGCGAAACACAAGATTTACCTTCAAATTAATGCGAAGTAGAAGGCTTATCCTCAAAGCCATGCGACGCAAATGATTCAGATTCAAATACTTGCGATATAATTGATATAGCTTCAAATGCAGGCGAAACAAACGAGTTAGCTTCAAATCTGTGCGAAACACATGACTTAGCTTCAAATTCATGCGAAACACATGGTTTAGCTTCATATTCTTGCGAAACAAATGGTTTAGATTCAGGTACTTGTGATAAACATGATTTAGCTTCAAATGCAGGCGAAACATCGAGTTAGTTTCACATCCATGGGAAACACACGATTTAGCTTCAAATCCATGCGAAACACATGATTTAGTTTCAAATCAATGCGAAGTAGTAGACATAGCTTCAAATCCAAGCGAAACACATGACTTACCTTCAAATTAATGCGAAGTAGAAGGCTTATCCTCAAAGCCATGCGACACAAATGATTCTGCTTCAAATACTTGCTATATGATTGATTTAGCTTCAAATGCATGCGAAACAAACAACTTAGCTACAAATCCAAGCGAAACACATGATTTAGTTCCAAATCAATGCGAAGTAGAAGGCTTAGCTTCAAATCCAAGCGAAACACATGATTTACCTTCAAATTAATGCAAAGTGGAAGGCTTATCTTCAAAGCCATGCAACACAAATGATTTAGCTTCACATACTTGCGATATAAATGATATAGCCTCAAATGCAGGCGAAACAAACGAGTTAGCTTCAAATCCCAGCGAAACACATGGTTTAGTTTCAAATCAATGCGAAGTAGAATGCTTAGCTTCACATACATGAGAAACAAATGATTTAGCTTCAGATAATTGCGATATAATTGATAAAGCTTCAAATGCAGGCGAAACAAACGAGTTAGATTCAAATCCAAGCAAAACAGATGATTTAGTTTCAAATCAATGCGAAGTAGAAGGCTTAGCTTCAAATCCGTGCGACACAAATGATTTAGCTTCAAATACTTGCGATAGAAGTGATATAGCTTCAATGCAGGCGAAACAAACGAGTTAGCTTCAAAGCCATGCGACAGAAATGATTTAGCTTCAAATACTTGCGATATAATTGATACAGCATCAAATGCAGGCGAAACAAACGAGTTAGCTTCAAATCCAAGCGAAACACATGATTTAGTGTCAAATCAATGCGAAGTAGAAGCCTTAGCTTCAACTCCATGCGACGCAAATGATTTAGCTTCAAATACTTGCGATATAATTGGTATAGCTTCAAATGCAGGCGAAACAAACGAGGGAGCTTCAAGTCTATGCGAAACACATGATTTAGCTTCAAATCCAAGCGAAACACATGGGTTAGTTTCATATTCTTGCAAAACAAATGGTTTAGCTTCATATACTTGTGATAAACTTGATTTAGCTTCAACCGCATGCGAAACAAACGAGTTAGCTTTAAAGCCAAGCGAAACACATGATTTAGCTTCAAATAAATGGAAGTAGAAGCCTTAGCTTCAACTCCATGCGAAACAAATGATTTAGCTTCACAGACTTGCGATATAAATGATATAGCTTCAAATAAGGGCGAAACAAACGAGTTACCTTCAAATCCAAGCGAAACCATCAAATACTTGCGATAGATAAGTGATATAAGTGATACAGTTTCAATGCAGGCGAAACAAACGAGTTAGCTTCAAATCTGTGCGAAATACATGATTTAGCTTCAAATTCATGCGATACACATGGTTTAGCTTCATATTCTTGCGAAACAAATGGTTTAGATTCAGATAATTGTGATAAACATGATTTAGCTTCAAATGCAGGCGAAACAAACGAGTTACATTCAAATCCAAGCGAAACGCATGATTTACCTTCAAATTAATGCATAGTAGAAGGCTTTCTGCAAAGCCATGAGACACAAATGATTTAGCTTCAAATACTTGCGATATAATTGATATAGCTTCAAATGCAGGCGAAACAAACGAGTTACCTTCAAATCCAAGCGAAACACATGGTTTAGCTTCATATTCTTGCGAAACAAATGGTTTAGATTCAGATACTTGTGATAAACTTGATTTAGCTTCAAATGCAGGCGAAACAAACGAGATAGTTCCAAATCCATGCGAAACACATGATTTACCTTCAAATCCATGCGAAACACATGATTTAGTTACAAATCAATGCGAAGTAGTAGGCATAGCTTCATATCCATGCGAAAGAAATGATTTAGTTTCACATACTTGCGATATAAATGATATAGCTTCAAATGCAGGCGAAACAAACGAGTTAGCTTCAAATCCAAGCGAAACACATGATTTACCTTCAAATTAATGCGAAGTAGAAGGCTTATCCTCAAAGCCATGCGACACAAATGATTCAGATTCAAATACTTGCGATATAATTGATATAGCTTCAAATGCAGGCGAAACAAACGAGTTAGCTTCAAATCTGTGCGAAACACATGACTTAGCTTCAAATTCATGCGAAACACATGGTTTAGCTTCATATTCTTGCGAAACAAATGGTTTAGATTCAGGTACATGTGATAAACATGATTTAGCTTCAAATGCAGGCGAAACATCGAGTTAGTTTCACATCCATGGGAAACACATGATTTAGCTTCAAATCCATGCGAAACACATGATTTAGTTTCAAATCAATGCGAAGTAGTAGACATAGCTTCAAATCCAAGCGAAACACATGACTTACCTTCAAATTAATGCGAAGTAGAAGGCTTATCCTCAAAGCCATGCGACACAAATGATTCTGCTTCAAATACTTGCTATATGATTGATTTAGCTTCAAATGCATGCGAAACAAACAACTTAGCTACAAATCCAAGCGAAACACATGATTTAGTTCCAAATCAATGCGAACTAGAAGGCTTAGCTTCAAATCCAAGCGAAACACATGATTTACCTTCAAATTAATGCAAAGTGGAAGGCTTATCTTCAAATCCATGCAACACAAATGATTTAGCTTCAAATACTTGCAATATAATTGATATAGCATCAAATGCAGGCGAAACAAACGAGCTAGCTTCAAATCCCAGCGAAACACATGGTTTAGTTCCAAATCAATGCGAAGTAGAAGGCTTAGCTTCACATACATGAGAAACAAATGATTTAGCTTCAGATAATTGCGATATAATTGATAAAGCTTCAAATGCAGGCGAAACAAACGAGTTAGATTCAAATCCAAGCAAAACAGATGATTTAGTTTCAAATCAATGCGAAGTAGAAGGCTTAGCTTCAAATCCGTGCGACACAAATGATTTAGCTTCAAATACTTGCGATAGAAGTGATATAGCTTCAAATTCATGCGAAACACATGGTTTAGCTTCTTGTTCTTGCGAAACAAATGGTTTAGATTCTTATAATTGTGATAAACATGATTTAGCTTCAAATCCTGGCGAAACAAACGAGTTACCTTCAAATCCAAGCGAAACACATGATTTACCTTCAAATTAATGCAAAGTAGATGGCTTATCTTCAAAGCCATGCGACACACATGATTTAGCTTCAAATACTTGCGATATAAGTGATATAGGTTCAAATGCAGGCAAAACAAACGAGTTAGCTTCAAATCTGTGCGAAACACATGATTTAGCTTCAAATTCATGCGAAACACACGGTTTAGCTTCATATTCTTGCGAAACAAATGGTTTAGATTCAGATACTTGTGATAAACATGATTTAGCTTCAAATGCAGGCGAAACAAACGAGTTAGTTTCAAATCCATGCGAAACCCCTTGATTTAGCTTCAAATCCATGCAAAACACATGATTTAGTTTCAAATCAATGCGAAACACATGGTTTAGCTTCATATTCTTGCGAAACAAATGGTTTAGATTCAGATACTTGTGATAAACATGATTTAGCTTCAAATGCAGGCGAAACAATCGAGTTACCTTCAAATCCAAGCGAAACACATGATTTACCTTCAAATTAATGCAAAGTAGAAGCCTTAGCTTCAAAGCCATGCGAATCAAATGACTTAGCTTCAAATACTTGCGATATAAGTGATATAGCTTCAAATGCAGGCGAAACAAACGAGTTAGCTTCAAATCCAAGCGAAACACATGATTTACCTTCAAATCAATGCGATGCACATGGTTTAGCTTCATATTCTTGCGAAGCAAGTGGTTTAGCTTCAGATACTTGTGATAAACATGATTTAGCTTCAACTGCATGCGAAACAAACGCGTTAGTTTAAAATGCAAGAGAAACACATGATTTAGCTTCAAATCAATGCGAAGTAGAAGGCTTAGATTCAAAGCCATGCGACACAAATGATTTAGCTTCAAATACTTGCGATATAAATGATATAACTTCAAATGCAGGCAAAACAAACGAGTTAGTTTCAAATCCCTGCGGAACACATGATTTAGCTTCAAATCAATGCGATGCACATGGTTTAGCTTCATATTCTTGCGAAACAAGTGGTTTAGCTTCAGATACTTGTGATAAACATGATTTAGCTTCAACTGCATGCGAAACAAACGCGTTAGTTTAAAATGCAAGAGAAACACATGATTTAGCTTCATATCGATGCGAAACACATTGTTTAGCTTCATATTCTTTCGAAACAAATGGGTTATCTTCAAATACTTGTGATATGCATGATTTAACTTCGACTGCATGCGAAACAAACGAGATGACTTCAAATCCATACGAAACACATGGTTTATTTTCAAATCAATGCGAAGTAGAAGGCTTATCCTCAAAGCCATGCGACACAAATCGTTTAGCTTCAAATACTTGCGATATAATTGATAAAGCTTCAAATGCAGGAAAAACAAACGAGTTAGCTTCAAATCCAAGCGAAACAGATGATTTAGTTTCAAATCAATGCGAAGGAGAAGGCTTAGCTTCAAATCCATGCGACACAAATGATTTAGCTTCAAATACTTGCGATAGAAGTGATATAGCTTCAATGCAGGCGAAACAAACGAGTTAGCTTCAAATCCCAGCGAAACACATGGTTTAGTTTCAAATCAATGCGAAGTAGAATGCTTAGCTTCACATACATGAGAAACAAATGATTTAGCTTCACATACTTGCGATATAAATGATATAGCCTCAAATGCAGGCGAAACAAACGAGTTAGCTTCAAATCCAAGCGAAACACATGATTTAGTGTCAAATCAATGCGAAGTAGAAGCCTTAGCTTCAACTCCATGCGAAACAAATGATTTAGCTTCACAGACTTGCGATATAAATGATATAGATTCAAATGCAGGCGAAACAAACGAGTTAGCTTCAAATCTGTGCGAAACACATGATTTAGCTTCAAATACTTGCGATACAATTCATATAGCTTCAAATGCATGCGAAACAAACGAGTTAGCTTCAAATCCAAGCGAAACACATGATTTAGTTCCAAATCAATGCGAAGTAGAAGGCTTATCCTCAAAGCCATGCGACACAAATGATTCTGCTTCAAATACTTGCTATATGATTGATTTAGCTTCAAATGCATGCGAAACAAACAACTTAGCTACAAATCCAAGCGAAACACATGATTTAGTTCCAAATCAATGCGAAGTAGAAGGCTTAGCTTCAAATCCAAGCGAAACACATGATTTACCTTCAAATTAATGCAAAGTGGAAGGCTTATCTTCAAAGCCATGCAACACAAATGATTTATCTTCAAATACTTGCAATATAATTGATATAGCATAAAATGCAGGCGAAACAAACGAGTTAGCTTCAAATCTGTGCGAAACACATGATTTAGCGTCAAATCAATGCGTAGTAGAAGGCTTATCTTCAAAGCCATGCGACACATATGATTTAGCTTTAAATACTTGCGATATAAATGATATAGCATCAAATGCAGGCGAAACAAACGAGTTAGCTTCAAATCTGTGCGAAACACATGACTTAGCTTCAAATTCATGCGAAACACATGGTCTAGCTTCATATTCTTGCGAAACAAATGGTTTAGATTCAGGTACTCGTGATAAACATGATTTAGCTTCAAATGCAGGCGAAACATCGAGTTAGTTTCACATCCATGCGAAACACATGATTTAGCTTCAAATCCATGCGAAACACATGATTTAGTTTCAAATCAATGCGAAGTAGTAGACATAGCTTCAAATCCAAGCGAATCACATGACTTACCTTCAAATTAATGCGAAGTAGAAGGCTTATCCTCAAAGCCATGCGACACAAATGATTCTGCTTCAAATACTTGCTATATGATTAATTTAGCTTCAAATGCATGCGAAACAAACAACTTAGCTACAAATCCAAGCGAAACACATGATTTAGTTCCAAATCAATGCGAAGTAGAAGGCTTAGCTTCAAATCCAAGCGAAACACATGATTTACATTCAAATTAAACCAAAGTGGAAGGCTTATCTTCAAAGCCATGCAACACAAATGATTTAGCTTCAAATACTTGCAATATAATTGATATAGCATCAAATGCAGGCGAAACAAACGAGTTAGCTTCAAATCTGTGCGAAACACATGATTTAGCTTCAAATTCATGCGAAACACATGGTTTAGCTTCATATTCTTGCGAAACAAATGATTTAGCTTCAAATACTTGCGATATAATTGATATAGCTTCAAATGCAGGCGAAACAAACGAGTTAGCTTCAAATCTGTGCGAAACACATGATTTAGCTTCAAATTCATGCGAAACACATGGTTTAGCTTCATATTCTTGCGAAACAAATGGTTTAGATCCAGATACTTGTGATAAACATGATTTAGCTTCAAATGCAGGCGAAACATACGAGTTAGTTTCAAATCCATGCAAAACCCCTTGATTCAACTTCAAATCCATGCGAAACACATGATTTAGTTTCAAATCAATGCGAAACACATGGTTTAGCTTCATATTCTTGCGAAACAAATGGTTTAGATTCAGATAGTTGTGATAAACATGATTTAGCTTCAAATGCAGGCGAAACAAACGAGTTAGCTTCAAATCTAAGCGAAACACATGATTTACCTTCAAATTAATTTAAAGTAGAAGGCTTATATTCAAAGCCATGCGACACAAATGATTTAGCTTCAAATACTTGCGATATAAATGATATAACTTCAAATGCAGGCGAAACAAACGAGTTAGCTTTAAAGCCAAGCGAAACACATGATTTAGTGTCAAATCAATGCGAAGTAGAAGCCTTAGCTTCAACTCCATGCGAAACAAATGATTTAGCTTCACAGACTTGCGATATAAATGATATAGCTTCAAATAAGGGCGAAACAAACGAGTTACCTTCAAATCCAAGCGAAACCATCAAATACTTGCGATAGATAAGTGATATAAGTGATACAGTTTCAATGCAGGCGAAACAAACGAGTTAGCTTCAAATCTGTGCGAAATACATGATTTAGCTTCAAATTCATGCGAAACACATGGTTTAGCTTCATATTCTTGCGAAACAAATGGTTTAGATTCAGATAATTGTGATAAACATGATTTAGCTTCAAATGCAGGCGAAACAAACGAGTTACATTCAAATCCAAGCGAAACGCATGATTTACCTTCAAATTAATGCATAGTAGAAGGCTTTCTGCAAAGCCATGAGACACAAATGATTTAGCTTCAAATACTTGCGATATAATTGATATAGCTTCAAATGCAGGCGAAACAAACGAGATAGCTTCAAATCCATGCGAAACACATGATTTACATTCAAATCCATGCGAAACACATGATTTAGTTACAAATCAATGCGAAGTAGTAGGCATAGCTTCATATCCATGCGAAAGAAATGATTTAGTTTCACATACTTGCGATATAAATGATATAGCTTCAAATGCAGGCGAAACAAACGAGTTAGCTTCAAATCCAAGCGAAACACAAGATTTACCTTCAAATTAATGCGAAGTAGAAGGCTTATCCTCAAAGCCATGCGACGCAAATGATTCAGATTCAAATACTTGCGATATAATTGATATAGCTTCAAATGCAGGCGAAACAAACGAGTTAGCTTCAAATCTGTGCGAAACACATGACTTAGCTTCAAATTCATGCGAAACACATGGTTTAGCTTCATATTCTTGCGAAACAAATGGTTTAGATTCAGGTACTTGTGATAAACATGATTTAGCTTCAAATGCAGGCGAAACATCGAGTTAGTTTCACATCCATGGGAAACACACGATTTAGCTTCAAATCCATGCGAAACACATGATTTAGTTTCAAATCAATGCGAAGTAGTAGACATAGCTTCAAATCCAAGCGAAACACATGACTTACCTTCAAATTAATGCGAAGTAGAAGGCTTATCCTCAAAGCCATGCGACACAAATGATTCTGCTTCAAATACTTGCTATATGATTGATTTAGCTTCAAATGCATGCGAAACAAACAACTTAGCTACAAATCCAAGCGAAACACATGATTTAGTTCCAAATCAATGCGAAGTAGAAGGCTTAGCTTCAAATCCAAGCGAAACACATGATTTACCTTCAAATTAATGCAAAGTGGAAGGCTTATCTTCAAAGCCATGCAACACAAATGATTTAGCTTCACATACTTGCGATATAAATGATATAGCCTCAAATGCAGGCGAAACAAACGAGTTAGCTTCAAATCCCAGCGAAACACATGGTTTAGTTTCAAATCAATGCGAAGTAGAATGCTTAGCTTCACATACATGAGAAACAAATGATTTAGCTTCAGATAATTGCGATATAATTGATAAAGCTTCAAATGCAGGCGAAACAAACGAGTTAGATTCAAATCCAAGCAAAACAGATGATTTAGTTTCAAATCAATGCGAAGTAGAAGGCTTAGCTTCAAATCCGTGCGACACAAATGATTTAGCTTCAAATACTTGCGATAGAAGTGATATAGCTTCAATGCAGGCGAAACAAACGAGTTAGCTTCAAAGCCATGCGACAGAAATGATTTAGCTTCAAATACTTGCGATATAATTGATACAGCATCAAATGCAGGCGAAACAAACGAGTTAGCTTCAAATCCAAGCGAAACACATGATTTAGTGTCAAATCAATGCGAAGTAGAAGCCTTAGCTTCAACTCCATGCGACGCAAATGATTTAGCTTCAAATACTTGCGATATAATTGGTATAGCTTCAAATGCAGGCGAAACAAACGAGGGAGCTTCAAGTCTATGCGAAACACATGATTTAGCTTCAAATCCAAGCGAAACACATGGGTTAGTTTCATATTCTTGCAAAACAAATGGTTTAGCTTCATATACTTGTGATAAACTTGATTTAGCTTCAACCGCATGCGAAACAAACGAGTTAGCTTTAAAGCCAAGCGAAACACATGATTTAGCTTCAAATAAATGGAAGTAGAAGCCTTAGCTTCAACTCCATGCGAAACAAATGATTTAGCTTCACAGACTTGCGATATAAATGATATAGCTTCAAATAAGGGCGAAACAAACGAGTTACCTTCAAATCCAAGCGAAACCATCAAATACTTGCGATAGATAAGTGATATAAGTGATACAGTTTCAATGCAGGCGAAACAAACGAGTTAGCTTCAAATCTGTGCGAAATACATGATTTAGCTTCAAATTCATGCGATACACATGGTTTAGCTTCATATTCTTGCGAAACAAATGGTTTAGATTCAGATAATTGTGATAAACATGATTTAGCTTCAAATGCAGGCGAAACAAACGAGTTACATTCAAATCCAAGCGAAACGCATGATTTACCTTCAAATTAATGCATAGTAGAAGGCTTTCTGCAAAGCCATGAGACACAAATGATTTAGCTTCAAATACTTGCGATATAATTGATATAGCTTCAAATGCAGGCGAAACAAACGAGTTACCTTCAAATCCAAGCGAAACACATGGTTTAGCTTCATATTCTTGCGAAACAAATGGTTTAGATTCAGATACTTGTGATAAACTTGATTTAGCTTCAAATGCAGGCGAAACAAACGAGATAGTTCCAAATCCATGCGAAACACATGATTTACCTTCAAATCCATGCGAAACACATGATTTAGTTACAAATCAATGCGAAGTAGTAGGCATAGCTTCATATCCATGCGAAAGAAATGATTTAGTTTCACATACTTGCGATATAAATGATATAGCTTCAAATGCAGGCGAAACAAACGAGTTAGCTTCAAATCCAAGCGAAACACATGATTTACCTTCAAATTAATGCGAAGTAGAAGGCTTATCCTCAAAGCCATGCGACACAAATGATTCAGATTCAAATACTTGCGATATAATTGATATAGCTTCAAATGCAGGCGAAACAAACGAGTTAGCTTCAAATCTGTGCGAAACACATGACTTAGCTTCAAATTCAGGCGAAACACATGGTTTAGCTTCATATTCTTGCGAAACAAATGGTTTAGATTCAGGTACATGTGATAAACATGATTTAGCTTCAAATGCAGGCGAAACATCGAGTTAGTTTCACATCCATGGGAAACACATGATTTAGCTTCAAATCCATGCGAAACACATGATTTAGTTTCAAATCAATGCGAAGTAGTAGACATAGCTTCAAATCCAAGCGAAACACATGACTTACCTTCAAATTAATGCGAAGTAGAAGGCTTATCCTCAAAGCCATGCGACACAAATGATTCTGCTTCAAATACTTGCTATATGATTGATTTAGCTTCAAATGCATGCGAAACAAACAACTTAGCTACAAATCCAAGCGAAACACATGATTTAGTTCCAAATCAATGCGAACTAGAAGGCTTAGCTTCAAATCCAAGCGAAACACATGATTTACCTTCAAATTAATGCAAAGTGGAAGGCTTATCTTCAAATCCATGCAACACAAATGATTTAGCTTCAAATACTTGCAATATAATTGATATAGCATCAAATGCAGGCGAAACAAACGAGCTAGCTTCAAATCCCAGCGAAACACATGGTTTAGTTCCAAATCAATGCGAAGTAGAAGGCTTATCTTCACATACATGAGAAACAAATGATTTAGCTTCAGATAATTGCGATATAATTGATAAAGCTTCAAATGCAGGCGAAACAAACGAGTTAGATTCAAATCCAAGCAAAACAGATGATTTAGTTTCAAATCAATGCGAAGTAGAAGGCTTAGCTTCAAATCCGTGCGACACAAATGATTTAGCTTCAAATACTTGCGATAGAAGTGATATAGCTTCAAATTCATGCGAAACACATGGTTTAGCTTCTTGTTCTTGCGAAACAAATGGTTTAGATTCTTATAATTGTGATAAACATGATTTAGCTTCAAATCCTGGCGAAACAAACGAGTTACCTTCAAATCCAAGCGAAACACATGATTTACCTTCAAATTAATGCAAAGTAGATGGCTTATCTTCAAAGCCATGCGACACACATGATTTAGCTTCAAATACTTGCGATATAAGTGATATAGGTTCAAATGCAGGCAAAACAAACGAGTTAGCTTCAAATCTGTGCGAAACACATGATTTAGCTTCAAATTCATGCGAAACACACGGTTTAGCTTCATATTCTTGCGAAACAAATGGTTTAGATTCAGATACTTGTGATAAACATGATTTAGCTTCAAATGCAGGCGAAACAAACGAGTTAGTTTCAAATCCATGCGAAACCCCTTGATTTAGCTTCAAATCCATGCAAAACACATGATTTAGTTTCAAATCAATGCGAAACACATGGTTTAGCTTCATATTCTTGCGAAACAAATGGTTTAGATTCAGATACTTGTGATAAACATGATTTAGCTTCAAATGCAGGCGAAACAATCGAGTTACCTTCAAATCCAAGCGAAACACATGATTTACCTTCAAATTAATGCAAAGTAGAAGCCTTAGCTTCAAAGCCATGCGAATCAAATGACTTAGCTTCAAATACTTGCGATATAAGTGATATAGCTTCAAATGCAGGCGAAACAAACGAGTTAGCTTCAAATCCAAGCGAAACACATGATTTACCTTCAAATCAATGCGATGCACATGGTTTAGCTTCATATTCTTGCGAAGCAAGTGGTTTAGCTTCAGATACTTGTGATAAACATGATTTAGCTTCAACTGCATGCGAAACAAACGCGTTAGTTTAAAATGCAAGAGAAACACATGATTTAGCTTCAAATCAATGCGAAGTAGAAGGCTTAGATTCAAAGCCATGCGACACAAATGATTTAGCTTCAAATACTTGCGATATAAATGATATAACTTCAAATGCAGGCAAAACAAACGAGTTAGTTTCAAATCCCTGCGGAACACATGATTTAGCTTCAAATCAATGCGATGCACATGGTTTAGCTTCATATTCTTGCGAAACAAGTGGTTTAGCTTCAGATACTTGTGATAAACATGATTTAGCTTCAACTGCATGCGAAACAAACGCGTTAGTTTAAAATGCAAGAGAAACACATGATTTAGCTTCATATCGATGCGAAACACATTGTTTAGCTTCATATTCTTTCGAAACAAATGGGTTATCTTCAAATACTTGTGATATGCATGATTTAACTTCGACTGCATGCGAAACAAACGAGATGACTTCAAATCCATACGAAACACATGGTTTATTTTCAAATCAATGCGAAGTAGAAGGCTTATCCTCAAAGCCATGCGACACAAATCGTTTAGCTTCAAATACTTGCGATATAATTGATAAAGCTTCAAATGCAGGAAAAACAAACGAGTTAGCTTCAAATCCAAGCGAAACAGATGATTTAGTTTCAAATCAATGCGAAGGAGAAGGCTTAGCTTCAAATCCATGCGACACAAATGATTTAGCTTCAAATACTTGCGATAGAAGTGATATAGCTTCAATGCAGGCGAAACAAACGAGTTAGCTTCAAATCCCAGCGAAACACATGGTTTAGTTTCAAATCAATGCGAAGTAGAATGCTTAGCTTCACATACATGAGAAACAAATGATTTAGCTTGAGATAATTGCGATATAATTGATAAAGCTTCAAATGCAGGCGAAACAAACGATTTAGCTTCAAAGCCATGCGACACAAATGATTTAGCTGCAAATACTTGCGATATAATTGATACAGCATCAAATGCAGGCGAAACAAACAAGTTAGCTTCAAATCTGTGCGAAACACATGGTTTAGCTTCATATTCTTGCGAAACAAATGATTTAGCTTCAAATCCCAGCGAAACACATGGTTTAGTTTCAAATCAATGCGAAGTAGAATGCTTAGCTTCACATACATGAGAAACAAATGATTTAGCTTCAGATAATTGCGATATAATTGATAAAGCTTCAAATGCAGGCGAAACAAACGATTTAGCTTCAAAGCCATGCGACACAAATGATTTAGCTGCAAATACTTGCGATATAATTGATACAGCTTCAAATGCAGGCGAAACAAACGAGCTAGCTTCAAATCCCAGCGAAACACATGGTTTAGTTCCAAATCAATGCGAAGTAGAAGGCTTAGCTTCACATACATGAGAAACAAATGATTTAGCTTCAGATAATTGCGATATAATTGATAAAGCTTCAAATGCAGGCGAAACAAACGAGTTAGATTCAAATCCAAGCAAAACAGATGATTTAGTTTCAAATCAATGCGAAGTAGAAGGCTTAGCTTCAAATCCGTGCGACACAAATGATTTAGCTTCAAATACTTGCGATAGAAGTGATATAGCTTCAAATTCATGCGAAACACATGGTTTAGCTTCTTGTTCTTGCGAAACAAATGGTTTAGATTCTTATAATTGTGATAAACATGATTTAGCTTCAAATCCTGGCGAAACAAACGAGTTACCTTCAAATCCAAGCGAAACACATGATTTACCTTCAAATTAATGCAAAGTAGATGGCTTATCTTCAAAGCCATGCGACACACATGATTTAGCTTCAAATACTTGCGATATAAGTGATATAGGTTCAAATGCAGGCAAAACAAACGAGTTAGCTTCAAATCTGTGCGAAACACATGATTTAGCTTCAAATTCATGCGAAACACACGGTTTAGCTTCATATTCTTGCGAAACAAATGGTTTAGATTCAGATACTTGTGATAAACATGATTTAGCTTCAAATGCAGGCGAAACAAACGAGTTAGTTTCAAATCCATGCGAAACCCCTTGATTTAGCTTCAAATCCATGCAAAACACATGATTTAGTTTCAAATCAATGCGAAACACATGGTTTAGCTTCATATTCTTGCGAAACAAATGGTTTAGATTCAGATACTTGTGATAAACATGATTTAGCTTCAAATGCAGGCGAAACAATCGAGTTACCTTCAAATCCAAGCGAAACACATGATTTACCTTCAAATTAATGCAAAGTAGAAGCCTTAGCTTCAAAGCCATGCGAATCAAATGACTTAGCTTCAAATACTTGCGATATAAGTGATATAGCTTCAAATGCAGGCGAAACAAACGAGTTAGCTTCAAATCCAAGCGAAACACATGATTTACCTTCAAATCAATGCGATGCACATGGTTTAGCTTCATATTCTTGCGAAGCAAGTGGTTTAGCTTCAGATACTTGTGATAAACATGATTTAGCTTCAACTGCATGCGAAACAAACGCGTTAGTTTAAAATGCAAGAGAAACACATGATTTAGCTTCAAATCAATGCGAAGTAGAAGGCTTAGATTCAAAGCCATGCGACACAAATGATTTAGCTTCAAATACTTGCGATATAAATGATATAACTTCAAATGCAGGCAAAACAAACGAGTTAGTTTCAAATCCCTGCGGAACACATGATTTAGCTTCAAATCAATGCGATGCACATGGTTTAGCTTCATATTCTTGCGAAACAAGTGGTTTAGCTTCAGATACTTGTGATAAACATGATTTAGCTTCAACTGCATGCGAAACAAACGCGTTAGTTTAAAATGCAAGAGAAACACATGATTTAGCTTCATATCGATGCGAAACACATTGTTTAGCTTCATATTCTTTCGAAACAAATGGGTTATCTTCAAATACTTGTGATATGCATGATTTAACTTCGACTGCATGCGAAACAAACGAGATGACTTCAAATCCATACGAAACACATGGTTTATTTTCAAATCAATGCGAAGTAGAAGGCTTATCCTCAAAGCCATGCGACACAAATCGTTTAGCTTCAAATACTTGCGATATAATTGATAAAGCTTCAAATGCAGGAAAAACAAACGAGTTAGCTTCAAATCCAAGCGAAACAGATGATTTAGTTTCAAATCAATGCGAAGGAGAAGGCTTAGCTTCAAATCCATGCGACACAAATGATTTAGCTTCAAATACTTGCGATAGAAGTGATATAGCTTCAATGCAGGCGAAACAAACGAGTTAGCTTCAAATCCCAGCGAAACACATGGTTTAGTTTCAAATCAATGCGAAGTAGAATGCTTAGCTTCACATACATGAGAAACAAATGATTTAGCTTGAGATAATTGCGATATAATTGATAAAGCTTCAAATGCAGGCGAAACAAACGATTTAGCTTCAAAGCCATGCGACACAAATGATTTAGCTGCAAATACTTGCGATATAATTGATACAGCATCAAATGCAGGCGAAACAAACAAGTTAGCTTCAAATCTGTGCGAAACACATGGTTTAGCTTCATATTCTTGCGAAACAAATGATTTAGCTTCAAATCCCAGCGAAACACATGGTTTAGTTTCAAATCAATGCGAAGTAGAATGCTTAGCTTCACATACATGAGAAACAAATGATTTAGCTTCAGATAATTGCGATATAATTGATAAAGCTTCAAATGCAGGCGAAACAAACGATTTAGCTTCAAAGCCATGCGACACAAATGATTTAGCTGCAAATACTTGCGATATAATTGATACAGCTTCAAATGCAGGCGAAACAAACGAGTTACCTTCAAATCCAAGCGAAACACATGGTTTAGCTTCATATTCTTGCGAAACAAATGGTTTAGATACAGATACTTGTGATAAACATGATTTAGCTTCAAATGCAGGCGAAACAAACGAGATAGTTTCAAATCCATGCGAAACACATGAGTTACCTTCAAATCCATGCGAAACACATGATTTAGTTACAAATCAATGCGAAGTAGTAGGCATAGCTTCATATCCATGCGAAAGAAATGATTTAGTTTCACATACTTGCGATATAAATGATATAGCTTCAAATGCAGGCGAAACAAACGAGTTAGCTTCAAATCCAAGCGAAACACATGATTTACCTTCAAATTAATGTGAAGTAGAAGGCTTATCCTCAAAGCCATGCGACACAAATGATTCAGATTCAAATACTTGCGATATAATTGATATAGCATCAAATGCAGGCGAAACAAACGAGTTACCTTCAAATCCAAGCGAAACACATGATTTACCTTCAAATTAATGCAAAGTAGAAGGCTTATCTTCAAAGCCATGCGACACAAATGATTTAGCTTCAAATACTTGCGATATAATTGATATAGCTTCAAATGCAGGCGAAACAAACGAGTTAGTTTCACATCCATGCGAAACACATGATTTAGCTTCAAATCCATGCGAAACACATGATTTAGTTTCATATCAATGCGAAGTAGTAGACATAGCTTCATATCCATGCGACACAAATGATTTAGCTTCAAATACTTGCGATAGAAGTGATATAGCTTCAATGCAGGCGAAACAAACGAGTTAGCTTCAAAGCCATGCGACACAAATGATTTAGCTTCAAATACTTGCGATATAATTGATACAGCATCAAATGCAGGCGAAACAAACGAGTTAGCTTCAAATCCATGCGAAACACATGATTTAGTGTCAAATCAATGCGAAGTAGAAGCCTTAGCTTCAACTCCATGCGAAACAAATGATTTAGCTTCACATACTTGCGATATAAATGATATAGCTTCAAATGCAGGCGAAACAAACGAGTTACCTCCAAATCCAAGCGAAACATATGATTTAGTTACAAATCAATGCGAAGTAGAAGGTTTAGCTTCAAATTAAAGCGAAACACATGATTTACCTTCAAATTAATGCAAAGTGGAAGGCTTATTCTCAAAGCCATGCGACACAAATGATTTAGCTTCAAATACTTGCCATATAATTGATATAGCTTCAAATGCAGGCAAAACAAACGAGTTAGCTTCAAATCTGTGCGAAATACATGATTTAGCTTCAAATTCATGCGAAACACATGGTTTAGCTTCATATTCTTCCGAAACGAATGGTTTAGATTCAGATAATTGTGATAAACATGATTTGGCTTCAAATGCAGGCAAAACAATCGAGTTACCTTCAAATCCAAGCGAAACACATGATTTACCTTCAAATTAATGCAAAGTAGAAGGCTTCTCTTCAAAGCCATGCGACACAAATGATTTAGCTTCAAATAATTGCGATATAATTGATATAGCTTCAAATGCAGGCGAAACAAACGAGTTACCTCCAAATCCAAGCGAAACACATGGTTTAGCTTCATATTCTTGCGAAACAAATGGTTTAGATTCAGATACTTGTGATAAACATGATTTAGCTTCAAATGCAGGCGAAACAAACGAGATAGTTTCAAATCCATGCGAAACACATGATTTAGTTACAAATCAATGCGAAGTAGTAGGCATAGCTTCATATCCATGCGAAAGAAATGATTTAGTTTCACATACTTGCGATATAAATGATATAGCTTCAAATGCAGGCGAAACAAACGAGTTACCTTCAAATCCAAGCGAAACACATGATTTACCTTCAAATTAATGCAAAGTAGAAGGCTTATCTTCAAAGCCATGCGACACAAATGATTTAGCTTCAAATACTTGCGATATAATTGATATAGCTTCAAATGCAGGCGAAAGAAACGAGTTAGCTTCAAATCTGTGCGAAACACATTACTTAGCATCAAATTCATGCGAAACACATGGTTTAGCTTCATATTCTTGCGAAACAAATGGTTTAGATTCAGGTACTTGTGATAAACATGATTTAGCTTCAAATGCAGGCGAAACATCGAGTTAGCTTCAAATCCAAGCGAAACATATGATTTAGTTACAAATCAATGCGAAGTAGAAGGTTTAGCTTCAAATTAAAGCGAAACACATGATTTACCTTCAAATTAATGCAAAGAGGAAGGCTTATCCTCAAAGCCATGCGACACAAATGATTTAGCTTCAAATACTTGCCATATAATTGATATAGCTTCAAATGCAGGCAAAACAAACGAGTTAGCTTCAAATCTGTGCGAAATACATGATTTAGCTTCAAATTCATGCGAAACACATGGTTTAGCTTCATATTCTTGCGAAACAAATGGTTTAGATTCAGATAATTGTGATAAACATGATTTGGCTTCAAATGCAGGCAAAACAATCGAGTTACCTTCAAATCCAAGCGAAACACATGATTTACCTTCAAATTAATGCAAAGTAGAAGGCTTATCTTCAAAGCCATGCGACACAAATGATTTAGCTTCAAATAATTGCGATATAATTGATATAGCTTCAAATGCAGGCGAAACAAACGAGTTAGCTTCAAATCTGTGCGAAACACATGATTTAGCTTAAAATTCATGCGAAACACATGGTTTAGCTTCATATTCTTGCGAAACAAATTGTTTAGATTCAGATACTTGTGATAAACATAATTTAGCTTCAAATGCAGGCGAAACAGAGTTAGCTTCACATCCATGCGAAACACATGATTTAGCTTCAAATCCATGCGAAACACATGATGTAGTTTCAAATCAATGCGAAGTAGTAGATATAGCTTCATATCCATGCGAAACAAATGATTTAGCTTCACATACTTGCGATATAAATGATATAGCCTCAAATGCAGGCGAAACAAACGAGTTAGCTTCAAATCCAAGCGAAACACATGATTTAGTGTCAAATCAATGCGAAGTAGAAGCCTTAGCTTCAACTCCATGCGAAACAAATGATTTAGCATCACAGACTTGCGATATAAATGATATAGATTCAAATGCAGGCGAAACAAACGAGTTAGCTTCAAATCTGTGCGAAACACATGATTTAGCTTCAAATACATGCGAAACACATGATTTTGTTTCACATCAATGCGAAGTAGTAGACATAGCTTCATATCCATGCGAAACAAATGATTTAGCTTCACATACTTGCGATATAAATGATATAGCCTCAAATGCAGTCGAAACAAACGAGTTAGCTTCAAATCCAAGCGAAACACATGGTTTAGCTTCATATTCTTGCGACACAAATGGTTTAGCTTCATATACTTGCGATATAAATGATATAGCTTCAAACGCAGGCGAAACAGACGAGTTAGCTTCAAATCCCAGCGAAACACATGGGTTAGTTTCAAATCAATGCGAAGTAGAAGGCTTAGCTTCACAAACATGAGAAACAAATGATTTAGCTTCAGATAATTGCGATATAATTGATAAAGCTTCAAAGGCAGGCGAAACAAACGAGTTAGATTCAAATCCAAGCAAAATAGATGATTTAGTTTCAAATCAATGCGAAGTAGAAGGCTTGGCTTCAAATCCGTGCGACACAAATGATTTAGCTTCAAATACTTGCGATAGAAGTGATATAGCTTCAATGCAGGCGAAACAAACGAGTTAGCTTCAAAGCCATGCGACACAAATGATTTAGCTTCAAATACTTACGATACAATTGATACAGCATCAAATGCAGGCGAAACGAACGAGTTAGCTTCAAATCCATGCGAAACACATGATTTAGTGTCAAATCAATGCGAAGTAGAAGCCTTAGCTTCAACTCCATGCGAAACAAATGATTTAGCTTCACAGACTTGCGATATAAATGATATAGCTTCAAATAAGGGCGAAACAAACGAGTTAGCTTCAAATCTGTGCGAAACACATGATTTAGCTTCAAATTCATGCGAAACACATGGTTTAGCTTCATATTCTTGCGAAACAAATGATTTAGCTTCAAATACTTGCGATATAATTGATATAGCTTCCAATGCAGGCGAAACAAACGAGTTAGCTTCAAATCTGTGCGAAACACATGATTTAGCTTCAAATTCATGTGAAACACATGGTTTAGCTTCATATTCTTGCGAAACAAATGGATTAGATCCAGATACTTGTGATAAACATGATTTAGCTTCAAATGCAGGCGAAACAAACGAGTTAGTTTCAAATCCATGCAAAACCCCTTGATTCAACTTCAAATCCATGCGAAACACATGATTTAGTTTCAAATCAATGCGAAACACATGGTTTAGCTTCATATTGTTGCGAAACAAATGGTTTAGATTCAGATAGTTGTGATAAACATGATTTAGCTTCAAATGCAGGCGAAACAAACGAGTTAGCTTCAAATCCAAGCGAAACACATGATTTACCTTCAAATTAACGCGAAGTAGAAGGCTTATCCTCAAAGCCATGCGACACAAATGATTTAGCTTCAAATACTTGCGATACAATTCATATAGCTTCAAATGCATGCGAAACAAACGAGTTAGCTTCAAATCCAAGCGAAACACATGATTTAGTTCCAAATCAATGCGAAGTAGAAGGCTTATCCTCAAAGCCATGCGACACAAATGATTCTGCTTCAAATACTTGCTATATGATTGATTTAGCTTCAAATGCATGCGAAACAAACAACTTAGCTACAAATCCAAGCGAAACACATGATTTAGTTCCAAATCAATGCGAAGTAGAAGGCTTAGCTTCAAATCCAAACGAAACACATGATTTACCTTCAAATTAATGCAAAGTGGAAGGCTTATCTTCAAAGCCATGCAACACAAATGATTTAGCTTCAAATACTTGCAATATAATTGATATAGCATCAAATGCAGGCGAAACAAACGAGTTAGCTTCAAATCCCAGCGAAACACATGGTTTAGTTTCAAATCAATGCGAAGTAGCAGGCTTAGCTTCACATACATGAGAAACAAATGATTTGGCTTCAGATAATTGCGATATAATTGATAAAGCTTCAAATGCAGGCGAAACAAACGAGTTAGATTCAAATCCAAGCAAAACAGATGATTTAGTTTCAAATCAATGCGAAGTAGAAGGCTTAGCTTCAAATCCGTGCGACACAAATGATTTAGCTTCAAATACTTGCGATAGAAGTGATATAGCTTCAATGCAGGCGAAACAAACGAGTTAGCTTCAAAGCCATGCGACAGAAATGATTTAGCTTCAAATACTTGCGATATAATTGATACAGCATCAAATGCAGGCGAAACAAACGAGTTAGCTTCAAATCCAAGCGAAACACATGATTTAGTGTCAAATCAATGCGAAGTAGAAGCCTTAGCTTCAACTCCATGCGACGCAAATGATTTAGCTTCAAATACTTTCGATATAATTGGTATAGCTTCAAATGCAGGCGAAACAAACGAGGGAGCTTCAAGTCTATGCGAAACACATGATTTAGCTTCAAATCCAAGCGAAACACATGGTTTAGTTTCATATTCTTGCAAAACAAATGGTTTAGCTTCATATACTTGTGATAAACTTGATTTAGCTTCAACCGCATGCGAAACAAACGAGTTAGCTTTAAAGCCAAGCGAAACATATGATTTAGCTTCAAATCAATGCGAAGTAGAAGCCTTAGCTTCAACTCCATGCGAAACAAATGATTTAGCTTCACAGACTTGCGACATAAATGATATAGCTTCAAATAAGGGCGAAACAAACGAGTTACCTTCAAATCCAAGCGAAACCATCAAATACTTGCGATAGATAAGTGATATAAGTGATACAGTTTCAATGCAGGCGAAACAAACGAGTTAGCTTCAAATCTGTGCGAAATACATGATTTAGCTTCAAATTCATGCGAAACACATGGTTTAGCTTCATATTCTTGCGAAACAAATGGTTTAGATTCAGATAATTGTGATAAACATGATTTAGCTTCAGATGCAGGCGAAACAAACGAGTTACATTCAAATCCAAGCGAAACGCATGATTTACCTTCAAATTAATGCATAGTAGAAGGCTTTCTGCAAAGCCATGAGACACAAATGATTTAGCTTCAAATACTTGCGATATAATTGATATAGCTTCAAATGCAGGCGAAACAAACGAGATAGCTTCAAATCCATGCGAAACACATGATTTACCTTCAAATCCATGCGAAACACATGATTTAGTTACAAATCAATGCGAAGTAGTAGGCATAGCTTCATATCCATGCGAAAGAAATGATTTAGTTTCACATACTTGCGATATAAATGATATAGCTTCAAATGCAGGCGAAACAAACGAGTTAGCTTCAAATCCAAGCGAAACACATGATTTACCTTCAAATTAATGCGAAGTAGAAGGCTTATCCTCAAAGCCATGCGACACAAATGATTCAGATTCAAATACTTGCGATATAATTGATATAGCTTCAAATGCAGGCGAAACAAACGAGTCAGCTTCAAATCTGTGCGAAACACATGACTTAGCTTCAAATTCATGCGAAACACATGGTTTAGCTTCATATTCTTGCGAAACAAATGGTTTAGATTCAGGTACTTGTGATAAACATGATTTAGCTTCAAATGCAGGCGAAACATCGAGTAAGTTTCACATCCATGGGAAACACATGATTTAGCTTCAAATCCATGCGAAACACATGATTTAGTTTCAAATCAATGCGAAGTAGTAGACATAGCTTCAAATCCAAGCGAAACACATGACTTACCTTCAAATTAATGCGAAGTAGAAGGCTTATCCTCAAAGCCATGCGACACAAATGATTCTGCTTCAAATACTTGCTATATGATTGATTTAGCTTCAAATGCATGCGAAACAAACAACTTAGCTACAAATCCAAGCGAAACACATGATTTAGTTCCAAATCAATGCGAAGTAGAAGGCTTAGCTTCAAATCCAAGCGAAACACATGATTTACCTTCAAATTAATGCAAAGTGGAAGGCTTATCTTCAAAGCCATGCAACACAAATGATTTAGCTTCACATACTTGCGATATAAATGATATAGCCTCAAATGCAGGCGAAACAAACGAGTTAGCTTCAAATCCCAGCGAAACACATGGTTTAGTTTCAAATCAATGCGAAGTAGAATGCTTAGCTTCACATACATGAGAAACAAATGATTTAGCTTCAGATAATTGCGATATAATTGATAAAGCTTCAAATGCAGGCGAAACAAACGAGTTAGATTCAAATCCAAGCAAAACAGATGATTTAGTTTCAAATCAATGCGAAGTAGAAGGCTTAGCTTCAAATCCGTGCGACACAAATGATTTAGCTTCAAATACTTGCGATAGAAGTGATATAGCTTCAATGCAGGTGAAACAAACGAGTTAGCTTCAAAGCCATGCGACAGAAATGATTTAGCTTCAAATACTTGCGATATAATTGATACAGCATCAAATGCAGGCGAAACAAACGAGTTAGCTTCAAATCCAAGCGAAACACATGATTTAGTGTCAAATCAATGCGAAGTAGAAGCCTTAGCTTCAACTCCATGCGACGCAAATGATTTAGCTTCAAATACTTGCGATATAATTGGTATAGCTTCAAATGCAGGCGAAACAAACGAGGGAGCTTCAAGTCTATGCGAAACACATGATTTAGCTTCAAATCCAAGCGAAACACATGGTTTAGTTTCATATTCTTGCAAAACAAATGGTTTAGCTTCATATACTTGTGATAAACTTGATTTAGCTTCAACCGCATGCGAAACAAACGAGTTAGCTTCAAATCCAAGCGAAACACATGATTTACCTTCAAATTAATGCGAAGTAGAAGGCTTATCCTCAAAGCCATGCGACACAAATGATTCAGATTCAAATACTTGCGATATAATTGATATAGCATCAAATGCAGGCGAAACAAACGAGTTAGCTTCAAATCCAAGCGAAACACATGATTTAGTGTCAAATCAATGCGAAGTAGAAGCCTTAGCTTCAACTCCATGCGACGCAAATGATTTAGCTTCAAATACTTGCGATATAATTGGTATAGCTTCAAATGCAGGCGAAACAAACGAGGGAGCTTCAAGTCTATGCGAAACACATGATTTAGCTTCAAATTCATGCGAAACACATGGTTTAGCATCATATTCTTGCGAAACAAGTGGTTTAGCTTCAGATACTTGTGATAAACATGATTTAGCTTCAACTGCATGCGAAACAAACGCGTTAGTTTAAAATGCAAGAGAAACACATGATTTAGCTTCAAATCAATGCGAAGTAGAAGGCTTAGATTCAAATCCATACGATACGAATGATTTAGCTTCAAATACTTGCGGTATAAATGAAGTAGCTTCAAATGCAGGCGAAAAAAACGAGTTAACTTCAAATCCAAGAGAAACACATGATTTAGCTTCATATCGATGCGAAACACATTGTTTAGCTTCATATTCTTTCGAAACAAATGGGTTATCTTCAAATACTTGTGATATGCATGATTTAACTTCGACTGCATGCGAAACAAACGAGATGACTTCAAATCCATACGAAACACATGGTTTATTTTCAAATCAATGCGAAGTAGAAGGCTTATCCTCAAAGCCATGCGACACAAATCGTTTAGCTTCAAATACTTGCGATATAATTGATAAAGCTTCAAATGCAGGCGAAACAAACGAGTTAGCTTCAAATCCCAGCGAAACACATGGTTTAGTTTCAAATCAATGCGAAATAGAATGCTTAGCTTCACATACATGAGAAACAAATGATTTAGCTTCAGATAATTGCGATATAATTGATACAGCATCAAATGCAGGCGAAACAAACGAGTTAGCTTCAAATCTGTGCGAAACACATGATTTAGCTTCAAATTCATGCGAAACACATGGTTTAGCTTCATATTCTTGCAAAACAAATGGTTTAGATTCAGATACTTGTGATAAACATGATTTAGCTTCAAATGCAGTCGAAACAAACGAGTTAATTTCAAATCCATTCGAAACACATGATTTACCTTCAAATCCATGCGAAACACATGATTTAGATACAAATCAATGCGAAGTAGTAGGCATAGCTTTATATCCATGCGAAACAAATGATTTACTTTCACATACTTGCGATATAAATGATATAGCTTCAAATGCAGGCGAAACAAACGAGTTAGCTTCAAATCCAAGCGAAACACACGATTTACCTTCAAATTAATGCGAAGTAGAAGGCTTATCCTCAAAGCCATGCGACACAAATGATTCAGATTCAAATACTTGCGATATAATTGATATAGCTTCAAATGCAGGCGAAACAAACGAGTTAGTTTCAAATCGAAAGCGAAACACATGGTTTAGCTTCATATTCTTGCGAAACAAATGGTTTAGCTTCATATACTTGCGATATAAATGATATAGCTTCAAATGCAGGCGAAACAAACGAGTTAGCTTCAAATCCAAGCGAAACACATGGTTTAGTTTCAAATCAATGCGAAGTAGAAGGCTTAGCTTCAAATCCAAGCGAAACACATGATTTACCTTCAAATTAATGCAAAGTGGAAGGCTTATCTTCAAAGCCATGCAACACAAATGATTTAGCTTCAAATACTTGCAATATAATTGATATAGCATCAAATGCAGGCGAAACAAACGAGTTAGCTTCAAATCCCAGCGAAACACATGGTTTAGTTTCAAATCAATGCGAAGTAGCAGGCTTAGCTTCACATACATGAGAAACAAATGATTTAGCTTCAGATAATTGCGATATAATTGATAAAGCTTCAAATGCAGGCGAAACAATCGAGTTAGATTCAAATCCAAGCAAAACAGATGATTTAGTTTCAAATCAATGCGAAGTAGAAGGCTTAGCTTCAAATCCGTGCGACACAAATGATTTAGCTTCAAATACTTGCGATAGAAGTGATATAGCTTCAATGCAGGCGAAACAAACGAGTTAGCTTCAAAGCCATGCGACAGAAATGATTTAGCTTCAAATACTTGCTATATAATTGATACAGCATCAAATGCAGGCGAAACAAACGAGTTAGCTTCAAATCCAAGCGAAACACATGATTTAGTGTCAAATCAATGCGAAGTAGTAGACATAGCTTCAAATCTAAGCGAAACACATGACTTACCTTCAAATTAATGCGAAGTAGAAGGCTCATCCTCAAAGCCATGCGACACAAATGATTCTGCTTCAAATACTTGCTATATGATTGATTTAGCTTCAAATGCATGCGAAACAAACAACTTAGCTACAAATCCAAGCGAAACACATGATTTAGTTCCAAATCAATGCGAAGTAGAAGGCTTAGCTTCAAATCCAAGCGAAACACATGATTTACCTTCAAATTAATGTAAAGTGGAAGGCTTATCTTCAAAGCCGTGCAACACAAATGATTTAGCTTCACATACTTGCGATATAAATGATATAGCCTCAAATGCAGGCGAAACAAACGAGTTAGCTTCAAATCCCAGCGAAACACATGGTTTAGTTTCAAATCAATGCGAAGTAGAATGCTTAGCTTCACATACATGAGAAACAAATGATTTAGCTTCAGATAATTGCGATATAATTGATAAAGCTTCAAATGCAGGCGAAACAAACGAGTTAGATTCAAATCCAAGCAAAACAGATGATTTAGTTTCAAATCAATGCGAAGTAGAAGGCTTAGCTTCAAATCCGTGCGACACAAATGATTTAGCTTCAAATACTTGCGATAGAAGTGATATAGCTTCAATGCAGGCGAAACAAACGAGTTAGCTTCAAAGCCATGCGACAGAAATGATTTAGCTTCAAATACTTGCGATATAATTGATACAGCATCAAATGCAGGCGAAACAAACGAGTTAGCTTCAAATCCAAGCGAAACACATGATTTAGTGTCAAATCAATGCGAAGTAGAAGCCTTAGCTTCAACTCCATGCGGCGCAAATGATTTAGCTTCAAATACTTGCGATATAATTGGTATAGCTTCAAATGCAGGCGAAACAAACGAGGGAGCTTCAAGTCTATGCGAAACACATGATTTAGCTTCAAATCCAAGCGAAACACATGGTTTAGTTTCATATTCTTGCAAAACAAATGGTTTAGCTTCATATACTTGTGATAAACTTGATTTAGCTTCAACCGCATGCGAAACAAACGAGTTAGCTTTAAAGCCAAGCGAAACACATGATTTAGCTTCAAATCAATGCGAAGTAGAAGCCTTAGCTTCAACTCCATGCGAAACAAATGATTTAGCTTCACAGACTTGCGATATAAATGATATAGCTTCAAATAAGGGCGAAACAAACGAGTTACCTTCAAATCCAAGCGAAACCATCAAATACTTGCGATAGATAAGTGATATAAGTGATACAGTTTCAATGCAGGCGAAACAAACGAGTTAGCTTCAAATCTGTGCGAAATACATGATTTAGCTTCAAATTCATGCGAAACACATGGTTTAGCTTCATATTCTTGCGAAACAAATGGTTTAGATTCAGATAATTGTGATAAACATGATTTAGCTTCAAATGCAGGCGAAACAAACGAGTTACATTCAAATCCAAGCGAAACGCATGATTTACCTTCAAATTAATGCATAGTAGAAGGCTTTCTGCAAAGCCATGAGACACAAATGATTTAGCTTCAAATACTTGCGATATAATTGATATAGCTTCAAATGCAGGCGAAACAAACGAGTTACCTTCAAATCCAAGCGAAACACATGGTTTAGCTTCATATTCTTGCGAAACAAATGGTTTAGATTCAGATACTTGTGATAAACTTGATTTAGCTTCAAATGCAGGCGAAACAATCGAGATAGTTTCAAATCCATGCGAAACACATGATTTACCTTCAAATCCATGCGAAACACATGATTTAGTTACAAATCAATGCGAAGTAGTAGGCATAGCTTCATATCTATGCGAAAGAAATGATTTAGTTTCACATACTTGCGATATAAATGATATAGCTTCAAATGCAGGCGAAACAAACGAGTTAGCTTCAAATCCAAGCGAAACACATGATTTACCTTCAAATTAATGCGAAGTAGAAGGCTTATCCTCAAAGCCATGCGACACAAATGATTCAGATTCAAATACTTGCGATATAATTGATATAGCTTCAAATGCAGGCGAAACAAACGAGTTAGCTTCAAATCTGTGCGAAACACATGACTTAGCTTCAAATTCATGCGAAACACATGGTTTAGCTTCATATTCTTGCGAAACAAATGGTTTAGATTCAGGTACTTGTGATAAACATGATTTAGCTTCAAATGCAGGCGAAACATCGAGTTAGTTTCACATCCATGGGAAACACATGATTTAGCTTCAAATCCATGCGAAACACATGATTTAGTTCCAAATCAATGCGAACTAGAAGGCTTAGCTTCATATCCAAGCGAAACACATGATTTACCTTCAAATTAATGCAAAGTGGAAGGCTTATCTTCAAAGCCATGCAACACAAATGATTTAGCTTCATATACTTGCAATATAATTGATATAGCATCAAATGCAGGCGAAACAAACGAGTTAGCTTCAAATCCCAGCGAAACACATGGTTTAGTTCCAAATCAATGCGAAGTAGAAGGCTTAGCTTCACATACATGAGAAACAAATGATTTAGCTTCAGATAATTGCGATATAATTGATAAAGCTTCAAATGCAGGCGAAACAAACGAGTTAGATTCAAATCCAAGCAAAACAGATGATTTAGTTTCAAATCAATGCGAAGTAGAAGGCTTAGCTTCAAATCCGTGCGACACAAATGGTTTAGCTTCAAATACTTGCGATAGAAGTGATATAGCTTCAAATGCAGGCGAAACAAACGAGTTAGCTTCAAATCTGTGCGAAACACATGACTTAGCTTCAAATTCATGCGAAACACACGGTTTAGCTTCATATTCTTGCGAAACAAATGGTTTAGATTCAGGTACTTGTGATAAACATGATTTAGCTTCAAATGCAGGCGAAACATCGAGTTAGTTTCACATCCATGCGAAACACATGATTTAGCTTCAAATCCATGCGAAACACATGATTTAGTTTCAAATCAATGCGAAGTAGAAGGCTTAGCTTCACATACATGAGAAACAAATGATTTAGCTTCAGATAATTGCGATATAATTGATAAAGCTTCAAATGCAGGCGAAACAAACGAGTTAGATTCAAATCCAAGCGAAACACATGATTTAGTGTCAAGTCAATGCGAAGTAGAAGCCTTAGCTTCAACTCCATGCGAAACAAATGATTTAGATTCACAGACTTGCGATATAAATGATATAGCTTCAAATAAGGGCGAAACAAACGAGTTAGCTTCAAATCTGTGCGAAACACATGATTTAGCTTCAAATACATGAGAAACACATGATTTTGTTTCACATCAATGCGAAGTAGTAGACATAGCTTCATATCCATGCGAAACAAATGATTTAGCTTCACATACTTGCGATATAAATGATATAGCCTCAAATGCAGGCGAAACAAACGAGTTAGCTTCAAATCCAAGCGAAACACATGATTTACCTTCAAATTAATGCGAAGTAGAAGGCTTATCCTCAAAGCCATGCGACACAAATGATTCAGCTTCAAATACTTGCGATATAATTGATTTAGCTTCAAATGCAGGCGAAACAAACGAGTTAGCTTCAAATCTGTGCGAAACACATGACTTAGCTTCAAATTCATGCGAAACACATGGTTTAGCTTCATATTCTTGCGAAACAAATGGTTTAGATTCAGGTACTTGTGATAAACATGATTTAGCTTCAAATGCAGGCGAAACATCGAGTTAGTTTCACATCCATGGGAAACACATGATTTAGCTTCAAATCCATGCGAAACACATGATTTAGTTCCAAATCAATGCGAACTAGAAGGCTTAGCTTCATATCCAAGCGAAACACATGATTTACCTTCAAATTAATGCAAAGTGGAAGGCTTATCTTCAAAGCCATGCAACACAAATGATTTAGCTTCATATACTTGCAATATAATTGATATAGCATCAAATGCAGGCGAAACAAACGAGTTAGCTTCAAATCCCAGCGAAACACATGGTTTAGTTCCAAATCAATGCGAAGTAGAAGGCTTAGCTTCACATACATGAGAAACAAATGATTTAGCTTCAGATAATTGCGATATAATTGATAAAGCTTCAAATGCAGGCGAAACAAACGAGTTAGATTCAAATCCAAGCAAAACAGATGATTTAGTTTCAAATCAATGCGAAGTAGAAGGCTTAGCTTCAAATCCGTGCGACACAAATGGTTTAGCTTCAAATACTTGCGATAGAAGTGATATAGCTTCAAATGCAGGCGAAACAAACGAGTTAGCTTCAAATCTGTGCGAAACACATGACTTAGCTTCAAATTCATGCGAAACACACGGTTTAGCTTCATATTCTTGCGAAACAAATGGTTTAGATTCAGGTACTTGTGATAAACATGATTTAGCTTCAAATGCAGGCGAAACATCGAGTTAGTTTCACATCCATGCGAAACACATGATTTAGCTTCAAATCCATGCGAAACACATGATTTAGTTTCAAATCAATGCGAAGTAGAAGGCTTAGCTTCACATACATGAGAAACAAATGATTTAGCTTCAGATAATTGCGATATAATTGATAAAGCTTCAAATGCAGGCGAAACAAACGAGTTAGATTCAAATCCAAGCGAAACACATGATTTAGTGTCAAGTCAATGCGAAGTAGAAGCCTTAGCTTCAACTCCATGCGAAACAAATGATTTAGATTCACAGACTTGCGATATAAATGATATAGCTTCAAATAAGGGCGAAACAAACGAGTTAGCTTCAAATCTGTGCGAAACACATGATTTAGCTTCAAGTACATGAGAAACACATGATTTTGTTTCACATCAATGCGAAGTAGTAGACATAGCTTCATATCCATGCGAAACAAATGATTTAGCTTCACATACTTGCGATATAAATGATATAGCCTCAAATGCAGGCGAAACAAACGAGTTAGCTTCAAATCCAAGCGAAACACATGATTTACCTTCAAATTAATGCGAAGTAGAAGGCTTATCCTCAAAGCCATGCGACACAAATGATTCAGCTTCAAATACTTGCGATATAATTGATTTAGCTTCAAATGCAGGCGAAACAAACGAGTTAGCTTCAAATCTGTGCGAAACACATGACTTAGCTTCAAATTCATGCGAAACACATGGTTTAGCTTCATATTCTTGCGAAACAAATGGTTTAGATTCAGGTACTTGTGATAAACATGATTTAGCTTCAAATGCAGGCGAAACATCGAGTTAGTTTCACATCCATGGGAAACACATGATTTAGCTTCAAATCCATGCGAAACACATGATTTAGTTCCAAATCAATGCGAACTAGAAGGCTTAGCTTCATATCCAAGCGAAACACATGATTTACCTTCAAATTAATGCAAAGTGGAAGGCTTATCTTCAAAGCCATGCAACACAAATGATTTAGCTTCATATACTTGCAATATAATTGATATAGCATCAAATGCAGGCGAAACAAACGAGTTAGCTTCAAATCCCAGCGAAACACATGGTTTAGTTCCAAATCAATGCGAAGTAGAAGGCTTAGCTTCACATACATGAGAAACAAATGATTTAGCTTCAGATAATTGCGATATAATTGATAAAGCTTCAAATGCAGGCGAAACAAACGAGTTAGATTCAAATCCAAGCAGAACAGATGATTTAGTTTCAAATCAATGCGAAGTAGAAGGCTTAGCTTCAAATCCGTGCGACACAAATGGTTTAGCTTCAAATACTTGCGATAGAAGTGATATAGCTTCAAATGCAGGCGAAACAAACGAGTTAGCTTCAAATCTGTGCGAAACACATGACTTAGCTTCAAATTCATGCGAAACACACGGTTTAGCTTCATATTCTTGCGAAACAAATGGTTTAGATTCAGGTACTTGTGATAAACATGATTTAGCTTCAAATGCAGGCGAAACATCGAGTTAGTTTCACATCCATGCGAAACACATGATTTAGCTTCAAATCCATGCGAAACACATGATTTAGTTTCAAATCAATGCGAAGTAGAAGGCTTAGCTTCACATACATGAGAAACAAATGATTTAGCTTCAGATAATTGCGATATAATTGATAAAGCTTCAAATGCAGGCGAAACAAACGAGTTAGATTCAAATCCAAGCGAAACACATGATTTAGTGTCAAGTCAATGCGAAGTAGAAGCCTTAGCTTCAACTCCATGCGAAACAAATGATTTAGATTCACAGACTTGCGATATAAATGATATAGCTTCAAATAAGGGCGAAACAAACGAGTTAGCTTCAAATCTGTGCGAAACACATGATTTAGCTTCAAATTCATGCGAAACACATGGTTTAGCTTCATATTCTTGCGAAACAAATTGTTTAGATTCAGATACTTGTGATAAACATAATTTAGCTTCAAATGCAGGCGAAACAGAGTTAGCTTCACATCCATGCGAAACACATGATTTAGCTTCAAATCCATGCGAAACACATGATGTAGTTTCAAATCAATGCGAAGTAGTAGATATAGCTTCATATCCATGCGAAACAAATGATTTAGCTTCACATACTTGCGATATAAATGATATAGCCTCAAATGCAGGCGAAACAAACGAGTTAGCTTCAAATCTGTGCGAAACACATGATTTAGCTTCAAATACATGCGAAACACATGATTTTGTTTCACATCAATGCGAAGTAGTAGACATAGCTTCATATCCATGCGAAACAAATGATTTAGCTTCACATACTTGCGATATAAATGATATAGCCTCAAATGCAGTCGAAACAAACGAGTTAGCTTCAAATCCAAGCGAAACACATGATTTACCTTCAAATTAATGCGAAGTAGAAGGCTTATCCTCAAAGCCATGCGACACAAATGATTCAGCTTCAAATACTTGCGATATAATTGATTTTGCTTCAAATGCAGGCGAAACAAACGAGTTAGCTTCAAATCCATGCGAAACACATGGTTTAGCTTCATATTCTTGCGACACAAATGGTTTAGCTTCATATACTTGCGATATAAATGATATAGCTTCAAATGCAGGCGAAACAGACGAGTTAGCTTCAAATCCCAGCGAAACACATGGGTTAGTTTCAAATCAATGCGAAGTAGAAGGCTTAGCTTCACAAACATGAGAAACAAATGATTTAGCTTCAGATAATTGCGATATAATTGATAAAGCTTCAAAGGCAGGCGAAACAAACGAGTTAGATTCAAATCCAAGCAAAATAGATGATATAGTTTCAAATCAATGCGAAGTAGAAGGCTTAGCTTCAAATCCGTGCGACACAAATGATTTAGCTTCAAATACTTGCGATAGAAGTGATATAGCTTCAATGCAGGCGAAACAAACGAGTTAGCTTCAAATCCATGCGAAACACATGATTTAGTGTCAAATCAATGCGAAGTAGAAGCCTTAGCTTCAACTCCATGCGAAACAAATGATTTAGCTTCACAGACTTGCGATATAAATGATATAGCTTCAAATAAGGGCGAAACAAACGAGTTAGCTTCAAATCTGTGCGAAACACATGATTTAGCTTCAAATTCATGCGAAACACATGGTTTAGCTTCATATTCTTGCGAAACAAATGATTTAGCTTCAAATACTTGCGATATAATTGATATAGCTTCAAATGCAGGCGAAACAAACGAGTTAGCTTCAAATCTGTGCGAAACACATGATTTAGCTTCAAATTCATGTGAAACACATGGTTTAGCTTCATATTCTTGCGAAACAAATGGTTTAGATCCAGATACTTGTGATAAACATGATTTAGCTTCAAATGCAGGCGAAACAAACGAGTTAGTTTCAAATCCATGCAAAACCCCTTGATTCAACTTCAAATCCATGCGAAACACATGATTTAGTTTCAAATCAATGCGAAACACATGGTTTAGCTTCATATTCTTGCGAAACAAATGGTTTAGATTCAGATAGTTGTGATAAACATGATTTAGCTTCAAATGCAGGCGAAACAAACGAGTTAGCTTCAAATCCAAGCGAAACACATGATTTACCTTCAAATTAATGCGAAGTAGAAGGCTTATCCTCAAAGCCATGCGACACAAATGATTTAGCTTCAAATACTTGCGATACAATTCATATAGCTTCAAATGCATGCGAAACAAACGAGTTAGCTTCAAATCCAAGCGAAACACATGATTTAGTTCCAAATCAATGCGAAGTAGAAGGCTTATCCTCAAAGCCATGCGACACAAATGATTCTGCTTCAA
This sequence comes from Megalopta genalis, assembly GCF_051020955.1. Classification (NCBI taxonomy): domain Eukaryota; kingdom Metazoa; phylum Arthropoda; class Insecta; order Hymenoptera; family Halictidae; genus Megalopta; species Megalopta genalis. Next base: position 34,971 of record NW_027477231.1, read on the forward strand.
ATACTTGCTATATGATTGATTTAGCTTCAAATGCATGCGAAACAAACAACTTAGCTACAAATCCAAGCGAAACACATGATTTAGTTCCAAATCAATGCGAAGTAGAAGGCTTAGCTTCAAATCCAAGCGAAACACATGATTTACCTTCAAATTAATGCAAAGTGGAAGGCTTATCTTCAAAGCCATGCAACACAAATGATTTAGCTTCAAATACTTGCAATATAATTGATATAGCCTCAAATGCAGGCGAAACAAACGAGTTAGCTTCAAATCCCAGCAAAACACATGGTTTAGTTTCAAATCAATGCGAAGTAGAAGGCTTAGCTTCACATACATGAGAAACAAATGATTTAGCTTCAGATAATTGCGATATAATTGATAAAGCTTCAAATGCAGGCGAAACAAACGAGTTAGCTTCAAAGCCATGCGACACAAATGATTTAGCTGCAAATACTTGCGATATAATTGATACAGCATCAAATGCAGGCGAAACAAACGAGTTAGCTTCAAATCCAAGCGAAACACATTATTTAGCTGTAAATCAATGCTATGTAGAAGGTTTAGCTTCAAATCCATGCAATACACAAGATTTAGCTTCAGATCAGTTCGAAGTAGAAGGTTTAGCTTCAAATCCATGCGAAACAAATGATTGAGCTTCAAACACTTGGGATATAGGTGATATAGCATCAAATGCAGACGAAACAAACGAGTTAGCTTCAAAACCAAGCGAAACACATGATTCAGCATCTAGTCAATGCGATGTAGAAGCCTTAGCTTCAAATCCATGCAGAACAAATGATTTAGCTTCAAATACTTGCTATATAAGTGATATAGATTCTAATGCAGGCGAAACAAACGAGATAGCTTCAAATCCATGCGAAACACATTATTTAGCTGTAAATCAATGCTATGTAGAAGGTTTAGCTTCAAATCCATGCAATACACAAGATTTAGCTTCAAATCAATGCGATGTAGAAGCCTTAGCTTCAAATCCATGCGGAACAAATGATTTAGCTTCAAATACTTGCTATATAAGTGATAAAGATTATACGGCAGGCGAAACAAATGAGATAGCTTCACATCCATGCGAAATGACTTAGCTGTAAATCAATGCTATGTAGAAGGTTTAGCTTCAAATCCATGCAATACACAAGATTTAGCTTCAAATCAATGCGATGTATAAGGTTTAGCTTCAAATCCATGTGGAACAAATGATTGAGCTTCAAACACTTGGAATATAGGTGATATAGCTTCAAATGCAGGTGAAACAAACGAGTTAGCTACTAATCCATGCGAAACAAACGAGTTACCTTCAAATCAGTGCGAAGTAGAAGGCTCAGCTTCAAACCCATGCCAAACCAATGATTTAGATTAAAATACTTGCGATATAAGTGATATAGTGTCAACTGCAGGCGAAACAAACGAGTTAGCTCCAAAACCAAGCGAAACACATGATTCAGCATCTAATCAATGCGATGTAGAAGCCTTAGCTTCAAATCCATGCGGAACAAATGATTTGGCTTCAAATTCTTGCTATATAAGTGATATAGATTCTACTGCAGGCGAAACAAACGAGATAGCTTCGAATCCGTGCGAAACACATGATTTAGCTTCACATACTTGCGATATAAATAATATAGCTTGAAATGCAGGCAAAACAAACGAGTTAGCTTCAAATCTGTGCGAAACACATGATTTAGCTTCAAATTCATGCGAAACACATGGTTTAGCTTCATATTCTTGCGAAACAAATGGTTTAGTTTCAGATACTTGTGATAAACATGATTTAGCTTCAAATGCAAGCGAAACAAACGTGTTACCTACAAATCCATTTACCTTCAAATTAATGCAAAGTAGAAGGCTTATCGTCAAAGCCATGCGACACAAATGATTTAGCTTCAAATACTTGCGATCTAATTGATATAGCTTCAAATGCAGGCGAAACAAACGAGTTAGCTTCAAATCCAAGCGAAACAAATGGTTTAGCTTCATATTCTTGCGAAACACATGGTTTAGATTCATATACTTGCGATATAAATGATATAGCTTCAAATGAAGGCGAAACAAACGAGTTAGCTTCAAATCCAAGCGAAACACATGGTTTAGTTTCAAATCAATACGAAGTAGAAGGCTTATCCTCAAAGCCATGCGACACAAATGATATAGCTTCAAATACTTGCGATATAATTGATAAAGCTGCAACTGCATACGAATCAAACGTGTTAGCTTCAAATCCAAGGGAAACACATGATTTTGCTTCAAATTCATGATTAACACATGGTTTAGCTTCATATTCTTGCGAAACAAGTGGTTTAGATGCAGATACTTGTGGTAAACATGATTTAGCTTCAACTGCATGCGATACAAACGAGTTAGTTTCAAATCCATGCGAAACACATGATTTAGCTTCAAATCAATGCGAAGTAGAAGGCTTAGATTCAAATCCATACGATACGAATGATTTAGCTTCAAATACTTGCGATATAAATGATATAGCCTCAAATGCAGGCGAAACAAACGAGTTAGCTTCAAATCCCAGCAAAACACATGGTTTAGTTTCAAATCAATGCGAAGTAGAAGGCTTAGCTTCACATACATGAGAAACAAATGATTTAGCTTCAGATAATTGCGATATAATTGATAAAGCTTCAAATGCAGGCGAAACAAACGAGTTAGCTTCAAAGCCATGCGACACAAATGATTTAGCTGCAAATACTTGCGATATAATTGATACAGCATCAAATGCAGGCGAAACAAACGAGTTAGCTTGAAATCCAAGCGAAACACATTATTTAGCTGTAAATCAATGCTATGTAGAAGGTTTAGCTTCAAATCCATGCAATACACAAGATTTAGCTTCAGATCAGTTCGAAGTAGAAGGTTTAGCTTCAAATCCATGCGAAACAAATGATTGAGCTTCAAACACTTGGGATATAGGTGATATAGCATCAAATGCAGACGAAACAAACGAGTTAGCTTCAAAACCAAGCGAAACACATGATTCAGCATCTAGTCAATGCGATGTAGAAGCCTTAGCTTCAAATCCATGCAGAACAAATGATTTAGCTTCAAATACTTGCTATATAAGTGATATAGATTCTAATGCAGGCGAAACAAACGAGATAGCTTCAAATCCATGCGAAACACATTATTTAGCTGTAAATCAATGCTATGTAGAAGGTTTAGCTTCAAATCCATGCAATACACAAGATTTAGCTTCAAATCAATGCGATGTAGAAGCCTTAGCTTCAAATCCATGCGGAACAAATGATTTAGCTTCAAATACTTGCTATATAAGTGATAAAGATTATACGGCAGGCGAAACAAATGAGATAGCTTCACATCCATGCGAAATGACTTAGCTGTAAATCAATGCTATGTAGAAGGTTTAGCTTCAAATCCATGCAATACACAAGATTTAGCTTCAAATCAATGCGATGTATAAGGTTTAGCTTCAAATCCATGTGGAACAAATGATTGAGCTTTAAACACTTGGAATATAGGTGATATAGCTTCAAATGCAGGTGAAACAAACGAGTTAGCTACTAATCCATGCGAAACAAACGATTTACCTTCAAATCAGTGCGAAGTAGAAGGCTCAGCTTCAAACCCATGCCAAACCAATGATTTAGATTAAAATACTTGCGATATAAGTGATATAGTGTCAACTGCAGGCGAAACAAACGAGTTAGCTCCAAAACCAAGCGAAACACATGATTCAGCATCTAATCAATGCGATGTAGAAGCCTTAGCTTCAAATCCATGCGGAACAAATGATTTGGCTTCAAATTCTTGCTATATAAGTGATATAGATTCTACTGCAGGCGAAACAAACGAGATAGCTTCGAATCCGGGCGAAACACATGATTCAGCTTCACATACTTGCGATATAAATAATATAGCTTGAAATGCAGGCAAAACAAACGAGTTAGCTTCAAATCTGTGCGAAACACATGATTTAGCTTCAAATTCATGCGAAACACATGGTTTAGCTTCATATTCTTGCGAAACAAATGGTTTAGTTTCAGATACTTGTAATAAACATGATTTAGCTTCAAATGCAAGCGAAACAAACGTGTTACCTACAAATCCATTTACCTTCAAATTAATGCAAAGTAGAAGGCTTATCGTCAAAGCCATGCGACACAAATGATTTAGCTTCAAATACTTGCGATCTAATTGATATAGCTTCAAATGCAGGCGAAACAAACGAGTTAGCTTCAAATCCAAGCGAAACAAATGGTTTAGCTTCATATTCTTGCGAAACACATGGTTTAGATTCATATACTTGCGATATAAATGATATAGCTTCAAATGAAGGCGAAACAAACGAGTTAGCTTCAAATCCAAGCGAAACACATGGTTTAGTTTCAAATCAATACGAAGTAGAAGGCTTATCCTCAAAGCCATGCGACACAAATGATATAGCTTCAAATACTTGCGATATAATTGATAAAGCTGCAACTGCATACGAATCAAACGTGTTAGCTTCAAATCCAAGGGAAACACATGATTTTGCTTCAAATTCATGATTAACACATGGTTTAGCTTCATATTCTTGCGAAACAAGTGGTTTAGATGCAGATACTTGTGGTAAACATGATTTAGCTTCAACTGCATGCGATACAAACGAGTTAGTTTCAAATCCATGCGAAACACATGATTTAGCTTCAAATCAAAGCGATGTAAAAGGCTTAGCTTCAAATTAATTGCGAAGTAGTAGACTTATCTTCAAATCCATGCGAAACAAATGGCTCAGCTTCAAATACTTGTGATATACATAATTTAGCTTTAACTGCATGCGAAACAAATGAGTTACTTTCAAATCAACGCGAAACACATGATTTAGCTTCATAGCAATCGATGTAGAAGGCTTAGCTTCAAATCCAAGCGAATAAAATGGTTTAGCTACAAGTACTTGTGATATACATTATTTAGCAACAACTGCAAGCGAAACAAACGAGTAAGCTTCACATCCATGCGAAACACATGATTTAGCTGCAAATCAATGCGATGTAGTAGGTTTACCTTCAAATCCATGCGAATCAAATGATTTAGTCTCAAATACTTGTGATATGCATCATATAGCTTCAAATGCAGACGAAACAAACGCGTTAGCTTCGAATCCATGCGAAACGCATGATTTAGCTTCAGATCAGTTCGAAGTAGAAGGTTTAGCTTCAAATCCATGCGAAACAAATGATTGAGCTTCAAACACTTGGGATATAGGTGATATAGTATCAAATGCAGACGAAACAAACGAGTTAGCTTCAAATCCATGCGAAACAAATGGTTTAGCTTCATATTCTTGCGAAACAAATGGTTTAGCTTCAGATACCTGTGATAAACATGATTTACTTTCAACTGCATGCGAAACAATCGCGTCAGCTTCCAATCCAAAGGATACAAATGATTTCCCTTCAAATCAATGCGAAGTTGAAGGTTTAGCTTCAAATCAAAGCGAAATAGAAGGCGTAGCTTCAAACCAATGCGACACAATTGATTTAGCTTCAAATATTTTGCTATATAAATGATAAAGCTTCAAATGCAGGCGAAACAACGAGTTAGCTTCAAATCCAAGCGAAACACATGATTTAGTTTCAAATCAATGCGAAGTAGAAGGCATAGCTTCAAATCCATGCGAAACACATGATTTAGCTTCAAATCAATGCGAACTAGAAGGCTTAGCTTCAGAGTCATGCGACACAAATCATTTAGCTTCAAATACTTGCGATATAAGTGATATAGATTCAACTGCAGGCGAAACAAACGAGATAGCTTCAACTCCATGCAAATCATATGATTTTTCTTCCAATACTTGCGATACAAGTGAAGTAGCTTCAAATGCAGGCGAAACAAACCAGATAGCTTCAATTCCATGCGAAACAAATGATTTAGCTTATAATTTATGCGAAACAAATGATTTAGCTTCAAATACTTGCGATATAAATGATATACCTTCAAATGCAGGAGAAACAAACGAGTTAGCTTCAAATCCATGCGAAGCACATGATTTAGCTGCAAATCAATGCTATGTAGAAGGTTTAGCTTCAAATCCATGCGACACAAATGATTTAGATTCTGATACTATCGAATGCAGACGAAACAATCCAGTTAGCTTCAAATCAAAGCGAAATACATGATTTAGCTTCATATCAAGGAGATGTAGAAGGTTTAGCTTCAAATCCAATCGAAACACATGATTTAGATTCAAATCAATGCGATGTAGAATGTTTAGCTTCAAGTCCGTGCGAAACAAATGATTTAGCTTCAAACACTTGGGATATAAGTGATATAGCTCCAAATGCAGACGAATCAAACGAGTTACCTTCAAAATCCATGCGATACACATGATTTAGCTTCAAATCAATGCGTGGTAGAAGGATTTGCTTCCAATCCATGAGAAACAATTGATTTATGTTCAGATACTTGCGATATAAGTGATATAGCATCAAATGCAGACGAAACAAACGAGTTAGCTTCAAAACCAAGGGAAACACATGATTCAGCATCTAATCAATGCGATGTAGAAGCCTTAGCTTCAAATCCAGGCGGAACAAATAATTTAGCTTCAAATACTTGCTATATAAGTGATATAGATTCTAATGCAGGCGAAACAAACGAGATAGCTTCAAATCCATGCGAAACACATTATTTAGCTGTAAATCAATGCTATGTAGAAGGTTTAGCTTCAAATCCATGCAATACACAAGATTTAGCTTCAAATCAATGCGATGTAGAAGCCTTAGCTTCAAATCCATGCGGAACATATGATTTAGCTTCAAATACTTGCTATATAAGTGATAAAGATTATGCGGCAGGCCAAACAAACGAGATAGCTTCAAATCTGTGCGAAACACATGATTTAGCTTCAAATTCATGCGAAACACATGATTTAGCTTCATATTCTTGCGAAACAAATGGTTTAGTTTCAGATACTTGTGATAAACATGATTTAGCTTCAAATGCAAGCGAAACAAACGTGTTACCTACAAATCCATTTACCTTCAAATTAATGCAAAGTAGAAGGCTTATCGTCAAAGCCATGCGACACAAATGATTTAGCTTCAAATACTTGCGATCTAATTGATATAGCTTCAAATGCAGGCGAAACAAACGAGTTAGCTTCAAATCCAAGCGAAACAAATGGTTTAGCTTCATATTCTTGCGAAACACATGGTTTAGATTCATATACTTGCGATATAAATGATATAGCTTCAAATGAAGGCGAAACAAACGAGTTAGCTTCAAATCCAAGCGAAACACATGGTTTAGTTTCAAATCAATACGAAGTAGAAGGCTTATCCTCAAAGCCATGCGACACAAATGATATAGCTTCAAATACTTGCGATATAATTGATAAAGCTGCAACTGCATACGAATCAAACGTGTTAGCTTCAAATCCAAGGGAAACACATGATTTTGCTTCAAATTCATGATTAACACATGGTTTAGCTTCATATTCTTGCGAAACAAGTGGTTTAGATGCAGATACTTGTGGTAAACATGATTTAGCTTCAACTGCATGCGATACAAACGAGTTAGTTTCAAATCCATGCGAAACACATGATTAGGCTTCAAATCCATGAGAAACAATTGATTAAGCTTCAAGTGCAAGCGAGACACATGATTTTGCATCAAATCAATGCCAAGTAGAAGGCTTAGCAACAAATCCATGCGAATCAAATGGTTTAGCTTCTAATACTTGTAATATATACATGATTTAGCTTCAACAGCATACGAAATAAACGAGTTAGCTTCAAATCCAAGCGAAACACATGATTTAGCTTAAAATCAATGCCAAGTAGAAGGCTCAGCTCTAAATCCATGCGGAACCAATGATTTAGATTCAAATACTTGCGATTAAGTGATATAGAATCAACTGCAGGCGATACAAACGTGTTAGCTACAAATCCATGCAAAAAACATGACTAACTTCAAATCAATGCGATATAGAATGTCTAGATCCAAATCCATGCGAAACACATGATTTAGCTACAAATCAATGCGATGTGGAAGATTCTGCTTCAAATCCATGCGAAACACATGATTTAGTTTCAAATCAATGTGAAGTAAAAGGCGTAGCTTCAAATCCATGCGACACAATTTATTTAGCTTCAAATATTTTGCGATATAATTGATAAAGCTTCAAATGCAGGCGAAACAAACGAGTTAGTTTCAAATCAATGCGAAGTAGAAGGCTTAGCTACAAATACATGAGAAACAAATGATTTAGCTTCAGATAATTGCGATATAAGTGATATAGAACCAAAAGCAGGCGAAACAGACGAGTTAGCATCAAATCCAAGCGAAACAAATGCTTTAGGTTCAGATACTTGCGATATAAGGGATGGAGCTTTAAATGCAGGAGAAACTATCGAGTTAGCTCCAAATCCATGCGAAACAAATGATTTATCATCAGATACTTGCGATATAAGTGATGTAGCTTCAAATGCAGAGGAAACAATCGAGTTAGCTACAAATCCATCCAAAACACATGATTTAGCTCCAAACTCATGCGAAACACATGATTTAGCTTCATATTCTTGCGAAACAAATGGCTTAGCTTAATATTCTTGCGAAACAAAATGGTCAGCTTTAAATACTTGTTGATATACATGATTTAGGTTCAACTGTATGTGAAACAAACGTGTTAGCTTTAAATCCAAGTGAAGCAGATGACTTAGCTTCAAATCAATGCGAAGTAGAAGGCTTAGCTTCAAACCGATCGAAACAAATGACTTAGCTTCAAATACTTGCGATATAAGTGATATAGCTTCAACTGCATGCGAAACAAACGAGTTAGCTTCAAATCCATGCGAAACAATTATTGTAGCTTCAAATCATTGCGAAGTAGAAGGCTTAGCTACAAATACATGAGAAACAAATGATTTAGCTTCAGATAATTGTGATATAAATGATATAGCACCAAAAGCAGGTGAAACAGACGAGTTAGAATCAAACCCATGCGAAACAAATGATTTAGCTACAAATCAATGCGAAGTAGAAGGCTTAGCTTCAAATCCATGCGGAACCAATGATTTAGATTCAAATACTTGCGATTAAATGATATAGAGTCAACTGCAGGCGAAACAAACGTGTTAGCTACAAATCCATGCGGAACACATGATTTAGCTTCAAATCAATGCGATGCACATGGTGTAGCTTCATATTCTTGCGAAACAAGTGGTTTAGCTTCAGATACTTGTGATAAACATGATTCAGCTTCAACTGCATGCAAAACAAATGAGTTAGTTTAAAATGCAAGAGAAACACATGATTTAGCTTCATATCGATGCGAAACACATTGTTTAGCTTCATATTCTTGCGAAAAAAATGAGTTATCTTCAAATACTTGTGATATTCATGATTTAACTTCGACTGCATGCGAAACAAACGAGTTAACTTCAAATCCATGCGAAACACATGATTTAGCTTCAAATCAATGCGGAACACATGATTTAACTTCAAATCAATCCCAAGTAAAAGGCTTAGCTTCAAATCAATGCGAAGCAATCGGTTTATCTTCAAATACTTGTGATATACATGATATAGCATCAAATGCAGGCGAAACAAACGAGTTAGCTTCAAATCCAAGCAAAACACATGGTTTAGTTTCAAATCAATGCGAAGTAGAAGGCTTAGCTTCACATACATGAGAAACAAATGATTTAGCTTCAGATAATTGCGATATAATTGATAAAGCTTCAAATGCAGGCGAAACAAACGAGTTAGATTCAAATCCAAGCGAAACACATGATTTAGTGTCAAATCAATGCGAAGTAGAAGCCTTAGCTTCAACTCCATGCGAAACAAATGATTTAGATTCACAGACTTGCGATATAAATGATATAGCTTCAAATAAGGGCGAAACAAACGAGTTAGCTTCAAATCTGTGCGAAACACATGATTTAGCTTCAAATTCATGCGAAACACATGGTTTAGCTTCACATTCTTGCGAAACAAATGGTTTAGATTCCGATAATTGTGATAAACATGATTTAGCTTCAAATGCAGGCGAAACAAACGAGTTAGTTTCAAATCCATGCGAAACCCCTTGATTTAGCTTCAAATCCATGCGATACACATGATTTAGTTTCAAATCAATGCGAAGTAGCAGGCATAGCTTCATATTCTTGCGAAACAAATGGTTTAACTTCATATACTTGCGATATAAATTATATAGCTTCAAATGCAGGCGAAACAAACGAGTTAGCTTGAAATCCAAGCGAAACACATGATTTAGCTTCAAATCCAAGCGAAACACATGGTTTAGTTTCATACTTGCGAAACAAATGGTTTAGCTTCATATACTTGTGATAAACTTGATATAGCTTCAACCGAATGCGAAACAAACGAGTTAGCTTTAAAATCAAGCGAAACACATGATTTAGCTTCAAATCAATGCGAAGTAGAAGGCTTAGCTTCATATCCATGCGAATCAAATGACTTAGCTTCAAATACTTGCGATATAAGTGATATAGCTTCAAATGCAGGCGAAACAAACGAGTTAGCTTCAAATCCAAGCGCAACACATGGTTTAGTTTCAAATCAATGCGAAGTAGAAGGCGAAGCTTCAAATCCACGTGACAAAAATGATTTTGCTTCAAATACTTGCGATATAATTGATAAAGCTTCAAATGCAGGCGAAACACATGATTCAGGTACAAATTCATGGGAAACACGTGGTTTAGCATGAAATACATGCGAAACAAATTATTTAGCTTCAGATACTTATGATATACAGGATTTAGCTTCAACTGCATGCGAAACAAACGAGTTAGCATCAAATCCAAGCGAAACAGATGATTTAGCTACAAATCAATGCGAAGTAGAAGGCTTAGCTTCAAATCCATTAGAATCAGATCCTTTAGCTTCAAATACTCGTGATATACATGATTTAGCTACAACTACACGCGAAACAAACGAGTTAGCTTCAAATTCATGCGAAACACATGATTTTGCTTCAAACCAATGCGAAGTAGAAGGCTTGGCTTCAAATCCATGTGAATCAAATGATTTTGCTTCAAATTCTTGTGATATACATGATATAGCTTCAAACGCAGGCGAAACAAACGAGTTAGCTTCAAATGCAGGCCAAACACATGATTTAGCTCCAAATTCATGCGAAATACATGGATTAGCTTCATATACTTGCGAAACAAGTGGTTCAGCTTCAGATACTTGTGATAAACATGATTTAGCTTCAACTGCATGCGAAACAATCGAGTTAGCTTCAAATCCAAGGGAAACAAATGATTTAGCTACAAATCAATGCGAAGTAGAAGGGTTAGCCACAAAGCCAAGCGACACAAATGATTTAGCTTCAAATACTTGCGATATAAATGATATACCTTCAACTGCAGGCAAAACAAACGAGATAGCTTCAAATCCATGCGGAACACATGATTTAGCTTCAAATCAATGCGATGCACATGGTGTAGCTTCATATTCTTGCGAAACAAGTGGTTTAGCTTCAAATCATTGCGAAGTAGAAGGCTTAGCTACAAATACATGAGAAACAAATGACTTAGCTTCAAATACTTGCGATATAAGTGATACAGCTTCAAATGCAGGCGAAACAAACGAGTTATCGTCTAATCCATGCGAAACACATGATTAAGTTTCAAATCAATGCGCATTTGATGTTATAGCTTCAAATTCATGCGAAACAAACGATTTATCTTCAGATACTGGCGATGTAAGTGATCTAGCATCAAATGCGGGCGTAAAGGACGAATTATCTTCAAATCCATGCGAAACACATTATTTAGGTTCAAAATGAAAGATTTAGATTCAAATACTAGCGAATATAAGTGATATAGTTCCAAATGCAGGCGAAACAAACGAGTTAGCTTCAAAGCCATGCGACACAAATGATTTATCTTCAAATACTTGCGATATAATTGATATAGCTTCAAATGCAGGCGAAACAAACGAGTTAGCTTCCAATCCAAGCGAAACACATGATTTAGTTTCAAATCAATGCGAAGTAGAAGGCTTAGCTTCAAATCCATGCGGAACCAATGATTTAGATTCAAATACTTGCGATTAAATGATATAGAGTCAACTGCAGGCGAAACAAACGTGTTAGCTACAAATCCATGCGGAACACATGATTTAGCTTCAAATCAATGCGATGCACATGGTGTAGCTTCATATTCTTGCGAAACAAGTGGTTTAGCTCTAGATACTTGTGATAAACATGATTCAGCTTCAACTGCATGCAAAACAAATGAGTTAGTTTAAAATGCAAGAGAAACACATGATTTAGCTTCATATCGATGCGAAACACATTGTTTAGCTTCATATTCTTGCGAAAAAAATGAGTTATCTTCAAATACTTGTGATATTCATGATTTAACTTCGACTGCATGCGAAACAAACGAGTTAACTTCAAATCCATGCGAAACACATGATTTAGCTTCAAATCAATGCGGAACACATGATTTAACTTCAAATCAATCCCAAGTAAAAGGCTTAGCTTCAAATCAATGCGAAGCAATCGGTTTATCTTCAAATACTTGTGATATACATGATATAGCTTCAAATGCAGGCGAAACAAACGAGTTAGCTTCAAATCCAAGCAAAACACATGGTTTAGTTTCAAATCAATGCGAAGTAGAAGGCTTAGCTTCACATACATGAGAAACAAATGATTTAGCTTCAGATAATTGCGATATAATTGATAAAGCTTCAAATGCAGGCGAAACAAACGAGTTAGATTCAAATCCAAGCGAAACACATGATTTAGTGTCAAATCAATGCGAAGTAGAAGCCTTAGCTTCAACTCCATGCGAAACAAATGATTTAGATTCACAGACTTGCGATATAAATGATATAGCTTCAAATAAGGGCGAAACAAACGAGTTAGCTTCCAATCTGTGCGAAACACATGATTTAGCTTCAAATTCATGCGAAACACATGGTTTAGCTTCACATTCTTGCGAAACAAATGGTTTAGATTCCGATAATTGTGATAAACATGATTTAGCTTCAAATGCAGGCGAAACAAACGAGTTAGTTTCAAATCCATGCGAAACCCCTTGATTTAGCTTCAAATCCATGCGATACACATGATTTAGTTTCAAATCAATGCGAAGTAGCAGGCATAGCTTCATATTCTTGCGAAACAAATGGTTTAACTTCATATACTTGCGATATAAATTATATAGCTTCAAATGCAGGCGAAACAAACGAGTTAGCTTGAAATCCAAGCGAAACACATGGTTTAGTTTAAAATCAATGCGAAGTAGATGGCTTATCCTCAAAGCCATGCGACACAAATCGTTTAGCTTCAAATACTTGCGATAGAAGTGATATAGCTTCAATTCAGGCGAAACAAACGAGTTAGCTTTAAACCCATGCAACACAAATGATTTAGATTCAAATACTTGCGATATAATTGATATAGCTTCAAATGCAGGCGAAACAAACGAGTTAGCTTCCAATCCAAGCGAAACACATGATTTAGTTTCAAATCAATGCGAAGTAGAAGGCTTAGCTTCAAATCCATGCGGAACCAATGATTTAGATTCAAATACTTGCGATTAAATGATATAGAGTCAACTGCAGGCGAAACAAACGTGTTAGCTACAAATCCATGCGGAACACATGATTTAGCTTCAAATCAATGCGATGCACATGGTGTAGCTTCATATTCTTGCGAAACAAGTGGTTTAGCTCTAGATACTTGTGATAAACATGATTCAGCTTCAACTGCATGCAAAACAAATGAGTTAGTTTAAAATGCAAGAGAAACACATGATTTAGCTTCATATCGATGCGAAACACATTGTTTAGCTTCATATTCTTGCGAAAAAAATGAGTTATCTTCAAATACTTGTGATATTCATGATTTAACTTCGACTGCATGCGAAACAAACGAGTTAACTTCAAATCCATGCGAAACACATGATTTAGCTTCAAATCAATGCGGAACACATGATTTAACTTCAAATCAATCCCAAGTAAAAGGCTTAGCTTCAAATCAATGCGAAGCAATCGGTTTATCTTCAAATACTTGTGATATACCTGATATAGCTTCAAATGCAGGCGAAACAAACGAGTTAGCTTCAAATCCAAGCAAAACACATGGTTTAGTTTCAAATCAATGCGAAGTAGAAGGCTTAGCTTCACATACATGAGAAACAAATGATTTAGCTTCAGATAATTGCGATATAATTGATAAAGCTTCAAATGCAGGCGAAACAAACGAGTTAGATTCAAATCCAAGCGAAACACATGATTTAGTGTCAAATCAATGCGAAGTAGAAGCCTTAGCTTCAACTCCATGCGAAACAAATGATTTAGATTCACAGACTTGCGATATAAATGATATAGCTTCAAATAAGGGCGAAACAAACGAGTTAGCTTCAAATCTGTGCGAAACACATGATTTAGCTTCAAATTCATGCGAAACACATGGTTTAGCTTCACATTCTTGCGAAACAAATGGTTTAGATTCCGATAATTGTGATAAACATGATTTAGCTTCAAATGCAGGCGAAACAAACGAGTTAGTTTCAAATCCATGCGAAACCCCTTGATTTAGCTTCAAATCCATGCGATACACATGATTTAGTTTCAAATCAATGCGAAGTAGCAGGCATAGCTTCATATTCTTGCGAAACAAATGGTTTAACTTCATATACTTGCGATATAAATTATATAGCTTCAAATGCAGGCGAAACAAACGAGTTAGCTTGAAATCCAAGCGAAACACATGGTTTAGTTTAATATCAATGCGAAGTAGATGGCTTATCCTCAAAGCCATGCGACACAAATCGTTTAGCTTCAAATACTTGCGATAGAAGTGATATAGCTTCAATTCAGGCGAAACAAACGAGTTAGCTTTAAACCCATGCAACACAAATGATTTAGATTCAAATACTTGCGATATAATTGATATAGCTTCAAATGCAGGCGAAACAAACGAGTTAGCTTCAAATCCAAGCGAAACACATGATTTACCTTCAAATGAATCCAAAGTAGAAGGCTTATCTTCAAAGCCATGCGACGCAAATGATTTAGCTTCAAATACTTGCGATATAATTGATATAGCTTCAAATGCAGGCGAAACAAACGAGGGAGCTTCAAGTCTATGCGAAACACATGATTTAGCTTCAAATCCAAGCGAAACACATGGTTTAGTTTCATACTTGCGAAACAAATGGTTTAGCTTCAGATAATTGCGATATAATTGATAAAGCTTCAAATGCAGGCGAAACAAACGAGTTAGATTCAAATCCAAGCGAAACACATGATTTAGTGTCAAATCAATGCGAAGTAGAAGCCTTAGCTTCAACTCCATGCGAAACAAATGATTTAGATTCACAGACTTGCGATATAAATGATATAGCTTCAAATAAGGGCGAAACAAACGAGTTAGCTTCAAATCTGTGCGAAACACATGATTTAGCTTCAAATTCATGCGAAACACATGGTTTAGCTTCACATTCTTGCGATACACATGATTTAGTTTCAAATCAATGCGAAGTAGCAGGCATAGCTTCATATTCTTGCGAAACAAATGGTTTAACTTCATATACTTGCGATATAAATTATATAGCTTCAAATGCAGGCGAAACAAACGAGTTAGCTTGAAATCCAAGCGAAACACATGGTTTAGTTTAAAATCAATGCGAAGTAGATGGCTTATCCTCAAAGCCATGCGACACAAATCGTTTAGCTTCAAATACTTGCGATAGAAGTGATATAGCTTCAATTCAGGCGAAACAAACGAGTTAGCTTTAAACCCATGCAACACAAATGATTTAGATTCAAATACTTGCGATATAATTGATATAGCTTCAAATGCAGGCGAAACAAACGAGTTAGCTTCAAATCCAAGCGAAACACATGATTTACCTTCAAATGAATCCAAAGTAGAAGGCTTATCTTCAAAGCCATGCGACGCAAATGATTTAGCTTCAAATACTTGCGATATAATTGATATAGCTTCAAATGCAGGCGAAACAAACGAGGGAGCTTCAAGTCTATGCGAAACACATGATTTAGCTTCAAATCCAAGCGAAACACATGGTTTAGTTTCATACTTGCGAAACAAATGGTTTAGCTTCATATACTTGTGATAAACTTGATATAGCTTCAACCGAATGCGAAACAAACGAGTTAGCTTTAAAACCAAGCGAAACACATGATTTAGCTTCAAATCAATGCGAAGTAGAAGGCTTAGCTTCATATCCATGCGAATCAAATGACTTAGCTTCAAATACTTGCGATCTAAATGATATAGCTTCAAATGCAGACGAAAGGAAAGAGTTACCTTCAAATTCAAGCGAAACACATTATTTACCTTCAAATTAATGCAAAGTAGAAGGCTTATCTTCAAAGCCATGAGACACAAATGATTTAGCTTCAAATACTTGCGATATAATTGATATAGCTTCAAATGCAGGCGAAACAAATGAGTTAGCTACAAATCTGTGCGAAACACATGATTTAGCTTTAAATTCATGCGAAACACATGGTTTAGTTCATATTCTTGCGAAACAAATGGTTTAGATTCAGATACTTGTGATAAACATGATTTAGCTTCAACTGCATGCGAAACAATCGAGTTAGCTTCAAATCCAAGGCAAACAAATGATTTAGCTACAAATCAATGCGAAGTAGAAGGGTTAGCCACAAAGCCAAGCGACACAAATGATTTAGCTTCAAATACTTGCGATGTAATTGATATAGCTTCAAATGCTGGCGAAATAAACGAGTTAGCTTCAAATCTGTGCGAAACATATGATTTAGCTTCAAATCCATGCGAAACACATGATTTAGTTTCAAATCAATGTGAAGTAGAAGGCTTAGCTTCAAATCCATGCGAAACATATGATTTAGCTTCAAATCAATGCGAAGTAGAAGGCTTAGCTTCAAATCCATGCGAAACGAATGATTTGGCTTCAAATACTTGCGGTATAAATGAAATAGCTTCAAATGCAGGCGAAAAAAACGAGTTAGCTTCAAATCCATGCAAAACACATGATTTAGCTTCCAAGCCATGCGAATCGAAAGATTTAGCTTCATGTACTTACGATATAAATGATATAGCTTCAAATGCAGACGAATCAATCGAGCAAGCTTCAAAATCCATGCAAAACACATGATTAGGCTTCAAATCCATGAGAAACAATTGATTAAGCTTCAAGTGCAAGCGAGACACATGATTTTGCATCAAATCAATGCCAAGTAGAAGGCTTAGCAACAAATCCATGCGAATCAAATGGTTTAGCTTCTAATACTTGTAATATATACATGATTTAGCTTCAACAGCATACGAAATAAACGAGTTAGCTTCAAATCCAAGCGAAACACATGATTTAGCTTAAAATCAATGCCAAGTAGAAGGCTCAGCTCCAAATCCATGCGGAACCAATGATTTAGATTCAAATACTTGCGATTAAGTGATATAGAGTCAACTGCAGGCGATACAAACGTGTTAGCTACAAATCCATGCAAAAAACATGACTAACTTCAAATCAATGCGATATAGAATGTCTAGATCCAAATCCATGCGAAACACATGATTTAGTTTCAAATCAATGTGAAGTAAAAGACGTAGCTTCAAATCCATGCGACACAATTTATTTAGCTTCAAATATTTTGCGATATAATTGATAAAGCTTCAAATGCAGGCGAAACAAACGAGTTAGTTTCAAATCCAAGCAAAACACATGATTTAGTTTAAAATCAATGCGAAGTAGAAGGCTTTGCTTCAAATCCATGCGAAACACATGATTTAGCTTCAAATCAATGCGAAGTAGAAGGCTTAGCTACAAATACATGAGAAACAAATGATTTAGCTTCAGATAATTGCGATATAAGTGATATAGAACCAAAAGCAGGCGAAACAGACGAGTTAGCATCAAATCCAAGCGAAACAAATGCTTTAGGTTCAGATACTTGCGATATAAGGGATGGAGCTTTAAATGCAGGAGAAACTATCGAGTTAGCTCCAAATCCATGCGAAACAAATGATTTATCATCAGATACTTGCGATATAAGTGATGTAGCTTCAAATGCAGAGGAAACAATCGAGTTAGCTACAAATCCATCCAAAACACATGATTTAGCTCCAAACTCATGCGAAACACATGATTTAGCTTCATATTCTTGCGAAACAAATGGCTTAGCTTAATATTCTTGCGAAACAAAATGGTCAGCTTTAAATACTTGTTGATATACATGATTTAGGTTCAACTGTATGTGAAACAAACGTGTTAGCTTTAAATCCAAGTGAAGCAGATGACTTAGCTTCAAATCAATGCGAAGTAGAAGGCTTAGCTTCAAATCCGTTCGAAACAAATGACTTAGCTTCAAATACTTGCGATATAAGTGATATAGCTTCAACTGCATGCGAAACAAACGAGTTAGCTTCAAATCCATGCGAAACAATTATTGTAGCTTCAAATCATTGCGAAGTAGAAGGCTTAGCTACAAATACATGAAAAACAAATGATTTAGCTTCAGATAATTGCGATATAAATGATATAGCACCAAAAGCAGGTGAAACAGACGAGTTAGCATCAAACCCATGCGAAACAAATGCTTTAGGTTCAGATACTTGCGATATAAGTGATAAAGCTTCAAATGCAGGAGAAACTATCGAGTTAGCTCCAAATCCATGCGAAACAAATGATTTAGCTACAAATCAATGCGAAGTAGAAGGCTTAGCTTCAAATCCATGCGGAACCAATGATTTAGATTCAAATACTTGCGATTAAATGATATAGAGTCAACTGCAGGCGAAACAAACGTGTTAGCTACAAATCCATGCGGAACACATGATTTAGCTTCACATACTTGCGACAAAAATGATATAGCTTCAAATGCAGGCGAAACAAACGAGTCAGCTTCAAATCCAAGCGAAACACATGATTTACCTTCAAATGAATCCAAAGTAGAAGGCTTATCTTCAAAGCCATGCGACGCAAATGATTTAGCTTCAAATACTTGCGATATAATTGATATAGCTTCAAATGCAGGCGAAACAAACGAGGGAGCTTCAAGTCTATGCGAAACACATGATTTAGCTTCAAATCCAAGCGAAACACATGGTTTAGTTTCATACTTGCGAAACAAATGGTTTAGCTTCATATACTTGTGATAAACTTGATATAGCTTCAACCGAATGCGAAACAAACGAGTTAGCTTTAAAACCAAGCGAAACACATGATTTAGCTTCAAATCAATGCGAAGTAGAAGTCTTAGCTTCATATCCATGCGAATCAAATGACTTAGCTTCAAATACTTGCGATATAAGTGATATAGCTTCAAATGCAGGCGAAACAATCGAGTTAGCTTCAAATCCAAGCGCAACACATGGTTTAGTTTCAAATCAATGCGAAGTAGAAGGCGAAGCTTCAAATCCAAGTGACAAAAATGATTTTGCTTCAAATACTTGCGATATAATTGATAAAGCTTCAAATGCAGGCGAAACAAACGAGTTAGCTTTAAACCCATGCAACACAAATGATTTAGATTCAAATACTTGCGATATAATTGATATAGCTTCAAATGCAGGCGAAACAAACGAGTTAGCTTCAAATCCAAGCGAAACACATGATTTACCTTCAAATGAATCCAAAGTAGAAGGCTTATCTTCAAAGCCATGCGACGCAAATGATTTAGCTTCAAATACTTGCGATATAATTGATATAGCTTCAAATGCAGGCGAAACAAACGAGGGAGCTTCAAGTCTATGCGAAACACATGATTTAGCTTCAAATCCAAGCGAAACACATGGTTTAGTTTCATACTTGCGAAACAAATGGTTTAGCTTCATATACTTGTGATAAACTTGATATAGCTTCAACCGAATGCGAAACAAACGAGTTAGCTTTAAAACCAAGCGAAACACATGATTTAGCTTCAAATCAATGCGAAGTAGAAGGCTTAGCTTCATATCCATGCGAATCAAATGACTTAGCTTCAAATACTTGCGATATAAATGATATAGCTTCAAATGCAGACGAAAGGAACGAGTTACCTTCAAATTCAAGCGAAACACATTATTTACCTTCAAATTAATGCAAAGTAGAAGGCTTATCTTCAAAGCCATGAGACACAAATGATTTAGCTTCAAATACTTGCGATATAATTGATATAGCTTCAAATGCAGGCGAAACAAATGAGTTAGCTACAAATCTGTGCGAAACACATGATTTAGCTTCAAATCAATGCGAAGTAGAAGGCTTAGCTACAAATACATGAGAAACAAATGATTTAGCTTCAGATAATTGCGATATAAGTGATATAGAACCAAAAGCAGGCGAAACAGACGAGTTAGCATCAAATCCAAGCGAAACAAATGCTTTAGGTTCAGATACTTGCGATATAAGGGAAGGAGCTTTAAATGCAGGAGAAACTATCGAGTTAGCTCCAAATCCATGCGAAACAAATGATTTATCATCAGATACTTGCGATATAAGTGATGTAGCTTCAAATGCAGAGGAAACAATCGAGTTAGCTACAAATCCATCCAAAACACATGATTTAGCTCCAAACTCATGCGAAACACATGATTTAGCTTCATATTCTTGCGAAATAAATGGCTTAGCTTAATATTCTTGCGAAACAAAATGGTCAGCTTTAAATACTTGTTGATATACATGATTTAGGTTCAACTGTATGTGAAACAAACGTGTTAGCTTTAAATCCAAGTGAAGCAGATGACTTAGCTTCAAATCAATGCGAAGTAGAAGGCTTAGCTTCAAATCCGTTCGAAACAAATGACTTAGCTTCAAATACTTGCGATATAAGTGATATAGCTTCAACTGCATGCGAAACAAACGAGTTAGCTTCAAATCCATGCGAAACAATTATTGTAGCTTCAAATCATTGCGAAGTAGAAGGCTTAGCTACAAATACATGAAAAACAAATGATTTAGCTTCAGATAATTGCGATATAAATGATATAGCACCAAAAGCAGGTGAAACAGACGAGTTAGCATCAAACCCATGCGAAACAAATGCTTTAGGTTCAGATACTTGCGATATAAGTGATAAAGCTTCAAATGCAGGAGAAACTATCGAGTTAGCTCCAAATCCATGCGAAACAAATGATTTAGCTACAAATCAATGCGAAGTAGAAGGCTTAGCTTCAAATCCATGCGGAACCAATGATTTAGATTCAAATACTTGCGATTAAATGATATAGAGTCAACTGCAGGCGAAACAAACGTGTTAGCTACAAATCCATGCGGAACACATGATTTAGCTTCACATACTTGCGACAAAAATGATATAGCTTCAAATGCAGGCGAAACAAACGAGTCAGCTTCAAATCCAAGCGAAACACATGATTTACCTTCAAATGAATCCAAAGTAGAAGGCTTATCTTCAAAGCCATGCGACGCAAATGATTTAGCTTCAAATACTTGCGATATAATTGATATAGCTTCAAATGCAGGCGAAACAAACGAGGGAGCTTCAAGTCTATGCGAAACACATGATTTAGCTTCAAATCCAAGCGAAACACATGGTTTAGTTTCATACTTGCGAAACAAATGGTTTAGCTTCATATACTTGTGATAAACATGATATAGCTTCAACCGAATGCGAAACAAACGAGTTAGCTTTAAAACCAAGCGAAACACATGATTTAGCTTCAAATCAATGCGAAGTAGAAGGCTTAGCTTCATATCCATGCGAATCAAATGACTTAGCTTCAAATACTTGCGATATAAGTGATATAGCTTCAAATGCAGGCGAAACAATCGAGTTAGCTTCAAATCCAAGCGCAACACATGGTTTAGTTTCAAATCAATGCGAAGTAGAAGGCGAAGCTTCAAATCCAAGTGACAAAAATGATTTTGCTTCAAATACTTGCGATATAATTGATAAAGCTTCAAATGCAGGCGAAACAAACGAGTTAGCTTTAAACCCATGCAACACAAATGATTTAGATTCAAATACTTGCGATATAATTGATATAGCTTCAAATGCAGGCGAAACAAACGAGTTAGCTTCAAATCCAAGCGAAACACATGATTTACCTTCAAATGAATCCAAAGTAGAAGGCTTATCTTCAAAGCCATGCGACGCAAATGATTTAGCTTCAAATACTTGCGATATAATTGATATAGCTTCAAATGCAGGCGAAACAAACGAGGGAGCTTCAAGTCTATGCGAAACACATGATTTAGCTTCAAATCCAAGCGAAACACATGGTTTAGTTTCATACTTGCGAAACAAATGGTTTAGCTTCATATACTTGTGATAAACTTGATATAGCTTCAACCGAATGCGAAACAAACGAGTTAGCTTTAAAACCAAGCGAAACACATGATTTAGCTTCAAATCAATGCGAAGTAGAAGGCTTAGCTTCATATCCATGCGAATCAAATGACTTAGCTTCAAATACTTGCGATATAAATGATATAGCTTCAAATGCAGACGAAAGGAACGAGTTACCTTCAAATTCAAGCGAAACACATTATTTACCTTCAAATTAATGCAAAGTAGAAGGCTTATCTTCAAAGCCATGAGACACAAATGATTTAGCTTCAAATACTTGCGATATAATTGATATAGCTTCAAATGCAGGCGAAACAAATGAGTTAGCTACAAATCTGTGCGAAACACATGATTTAGCTTTAAATTCATGCGAAACACATGGTTTAGTTCATATTCTTGCGAAACAAATGGTTTAGATTCAGATACTTGTGATAAACATGATTTAGCTTCAACTGCATGCGAAACAATCGAGTTAGCTTCAAATCCAAGGGAAACAAATGATTTAGCTACAAATCAATGCGAAGTAGAAGGGTTAGCCACAAAGCCAAGCGACACAAATGATTTAGCTTCAAATACTTGCGATGTAATTGATATAGCTTCAAATGCTGGCGAAATAAACGAGTTAGCTTCAAATCTGTGCGAAACATATGATTTAGCTTCAAATCCATGCGAAACACATGATTTAGTTTCAAATCAATGTGAAGTAGAAGGCTTAGCTTCAAATCCATGCGAAACGAATGATTTGGCTTCAAATACTTGCGGTATAAATGAAATAGCTTCAAATGCAGGCGAAAAAAACGAGTTAGCTTCAAATCCATGCAAAACACATGATTTAGCTTCCAAGCCATGCGAATCGAAAGATTTAGCTTCATGTACTTACGATATAAATGATACAGCTTCAAATGCAGACGAATCAATCGAGCAAGCTTCGAAATCCATGCAAAACACATGATTAGGCTTCAAATCCATGAGAAACAATTGATTAAGCTTCAAGTGCAAGCGAGACACATGATTTTGCATCAAATCAATGCCAAGTAGAAGGCTTAGCAACAAATCCATGCGAATCAAATGGTTTAGCTTCTAATACTTGTAATATATACATGATTTAGCTTCAACAGCATACGAAATAAACGAGTTAGCTTCAAATCCAAGCGAAACACATGATTTAGCTTAAAATCAATGCCAAGTAGAAGGCTCAGCTCCAAATCCATGCGGAACCAATGATTTAGATTCAAATACTTGCAATTAAGTGATATAGAGTCAACTACAGGCGATACAAACGTGTTAGCTACAAATCCATGCAAAAAACATGACTAACTTCAAATCAATGCGATATAGAATGTCTAGATCCAAATCCATGCGAAACACATGATTTAGTTTCAAATCAATGTGAAGTAAAAGACGTAGCTTCAAATCCATGCGACACAATTTATTTAGCTTCAAATATTTTGCGATATAATTGATAAAGCTTCAAATGCAGGCGAAACAAACGAGTTAGTTTCAAATCCAAGCAAAACACATGATTTAGTTTAAAATCAATGCGAAGTAGAAGGCTTTGCTTCAAATCCATGCGAAACACATGATTTAGCTTCAAATCAATGCGAAGTAGAAGGCTTAGCTACAAATACATGAGAAACAAATGATTTAGCTTCAGATAATCGCGATATAAGTGATATAGAACCAAAAGCAGGCGAAACAGACGAGTTAGCATCAAATCCAAGCGAAACAAATGCTTTAGGTTCAGATACTTGCGATATAAGGGATGGAGCTTTAAATGCAGGAGAAACTATCGAGTTAGCTCCAAATCCATGCGAAACAAATGATTTATCATCAGATACTTGCGATATAAGTGATGTAGCTTCAAATGCAGAGGAAACAATCGAGTTAGCTACAAATCCATCCAAAACACATGATTTAGCTCCAAACTCATGCGAAACACATGATTTAGCTTCATATTCTTGCGAAACAAATGGCTTAGCTTAATATTCTTGCGAAACAAAATGGTCAGCTTTAAATACTTGTTGATATACATGATTTAGGTTCAACTGTATGTGAAACAAACGTGTTAGCTTTAAATCCAAGTGAAGCAGATGACTTAGCTTCAAATCAATGCGAAGTAGAAGGCTTAGCTTCAAATCCGTTCGAAACAAATGACTTAGCTTCAAATACTTGCGATATAAGTGATATAGCTTCAACTGCATGCGAAACAAACGAGTTAGCTTCAAATCCATGCGAAACAATTATTGTAGCTTCAAATCATTGCGAAGTAGAAGGCTTAGCTACAAATACATGAGAAACAAATGATTTAGCTTCAGATAATTGCGATATAAATGATATAGCACCAAAAGCAGGTGAAACAGACGAGTTAGCATCAAACCCATGCGAAACAAATGCTTTAGGTTCAGATACTTGCGATATAAGTGATAAAGCTTCAAATGCAGGAGAAACTATCGAGTTAGCTCCAAATCCATGCGAAACAAATGATTTAGCT
This sequence comes from Megalopta genalis, assembly GCF_051020955.1. Classification (NCBI taxonomy): domain Eukaryota; kingdom Metazoa; phylum Arthropoda; class Insecta; order Hymenoptera; family Halictidae; genus Megalopta; species Megalopta genalis. Next base: position 59,716 of record NW_027477231.1, read on the forward strand.
ACAAATCAATGCGAAGTAGAAGGCTTAGCTTCAAATCCATGCGGAACCAATGATTTAGATTCAAATACTTGCGATTAAATGATATAGAGTCAACTGCAGGCGAAACAAACGTGTTAGCTACAAATCCATGCGCAACACATGATTTAGCTTCACATACTTGCGACAAAAATGATATAGCTTCAAATGCAGGCGAAACAAACGAGGGAGCTTCAAGTCTATGCGAAACACATGATTTAGCTTCAAATCCAAGCGCAACACATGGTTTAGTTTCAAATCAATGCGAAGTAGAAGGCAAAGCTTCAAATCCACGTGACAAAAATGATTTTGCTTCAAATACTTGCGATATAATTGATAAAGCTTCAAATGCAGGCGAAACAAACGAGTTAGCTTTAAACCCATGCAACACAAATGATTTAGATTCAAATACTTGCGATATAATTGATATAGCTTCAAATGCAGGCGAAACAAACGAGTTAGCTTCAAATCCAAGCGAAACACATGCTTTACCTTCAAATGAATCCAAAGTAGAAGGCTTATCTTCAAAGCCATGCGACGCAAATGATTTAGCTTCAAATACTTGCGATATAATTGATATAGCTTCAAATGCAGGCGAAACAAACGAGGGAGCTTCAAGTCTATGCGAAACACATGATTTAGCTTCATACTTGCGAAACAAATGGTTTAGCTTCATATACTTGTGATAAACTTGATATAGCTTCAACCGAATGCGAAACAAACGAGTTAGCTTTAAAACCAAGCGAAACACATGATTTAGCTTCAAATCAATGCGAAGTAGAAGGCTTAGCTTCATATCCATGCGAATCAAATGACTTAGCTTCAAATACTTGCGATATAAGTGATATAGCTTCAAATGCAGGCGAAACAATCGAGTTAGCTTCAAATCCAAGCGCAACACATGGTTTAGTTTCAAATCAATGCGAAGTAGAAGGCGAAGCTTCAAATCCAAGTGACAAAAATGATTTTGCTTCAAATACTTGCGATATAATTGATAAAGCTTCAAATGCAGGCGAAACAAACGAGTTAGCTTTAAACCCATGCAACACAAATGATTTAGATTCAAATACTTGCGATATAATTGATATAGCTTCAAATGCAGGCAAAACAAACGAGTTAGCTTCAGATCCATGCGGAACACAAGATTTATCTTCAAATCAATGCGAAGCACATGGTTTAGCTTCATATACTTGCGAAACAAGTGGTTTAGCTTCAGATACTTGTGATAAACATGATTTAGCTTCAACTGCATGCGAAACAAACGAGTTAGTTTAAAATCCAAGCGAAACACACGATTTAGTTTCAAATCAATGCGAAGTAGAAGGCTTAGCTTCAAATCGATGCCATAGGAATGATTAGCTTCAAATACCTGCGATAGAAGTGATATAGATTCAAATGCAGGCGAAACAAACGAGTTAGCTTCAAGTCTATGCGAAACACATGATTTAGCTTCAAATTCAAGCGAAACACGTGGTTTAGCTTCATATTGTTGCGAAACAAATGGTTTAGATTCAGATACTTGTGATAAACATGATTTAGCTTCAAATGCAGGCGAAGCAAACGAGTTAGTTTCAAATCCATGCGAAACACATGATTTAGCTTCAAATCCAAGCGAAACACATGGTTTAGCTTCATATCCTTGCGAAACAAATGGTTCAGCTTCATATACTTGTGATAAACATGATTTAGCTTCAACCGCATGCGAAACAAACGAGTTAGCTTTAAAACTCCTGCGAGACAAATGATTTAGCTTCAAATCAATGCGAAGTAGAAGGCTTAGCTTCAAATCGATGCCATACCAAACGATTTAGCTTCAAATACCTGCGATAGAAGTGATATAGCTTCAAATGCAGTCGAAACAAACGAGTTAGCTTCAAGTCTATGCGAAAGACATGATTTAGCTTCAAATTCATGCGAAACACGTGGTTTAGCTTCATATTCTTGCGAAACAAATGGTTTAGATACAGATACTTGTGATAAACATGATTTAGCTTCAAATGCAGGCGAAACAAACGAGTCAGTTTCAAATCCATGCGACACACATGATTCAGCTAAAAATCAATGCGAAGTAGAAGGCGTAGCCTCAAATCCATGCGGAACAAATGATTTAGCTTCAAATACTTGCGATATAAGTGATATAGATTCAACTGCAGGCGAAACAAACGAGTTAGCTTCAAATCCAAGCCAAACACATGATTTAGTTTCAAATCAATGCGAAGTAGATGGCTTAGCTTCATATCCATGCGAAACAAATGACTTAGCTTCAAATACTGGCGAATATAAGTGATACAGCTTCAAATGCCATGCGAAACAAACGAGTTAGCATCAAATCCATGCGACACACATGATTTAGCTAAAATTCAATGCAAAGTAGAAGGCGTAGCTTCAAATCCATGCGGAACAAATGATTTAGATTCAAATACTTGCGATATAAGTGAAATAGATTCAACTGCAGGCGAAACAAATGAGGTAGCTTCAAATCCATGCGAAACAAATGATATTTCTTCAAATACTTGCGAAACAAATGATTTAGCTTCAAATACTTGCGTTATAAATGATATAACATCAAATGCAGGCAAAACAAACGAGTTAGCTTCAGATCCATGCGGAACACAAGATTTATCTTCAAATCAATGCGAAGCACATGGTTTAGCTTCATATACTTGCGAAACAAGTGGTTTAGCTTCAGATACTTGTGATAAACATGAGTTAGCTTCAACTGCATGCGAAACAAACGAGTTAGTTTAAAATCCAAGCGAAACACACGATTTAGCTTCAAATCAATGCGAAGTAGACGGCTTAGCTTCAAATCGATGCCATACGAATGAATAGCTTCAAATACCTGCGAAAGAAGTGATATAGCTTCAAATACAGGCGAAACAAACGAGTTAGCTTCAAGTCTATGCGAAACACACGATTTAGCTTCAAATCAATGCGAAGTAGAAGGCTTAGCTTCAAATCGATGCCATACGAACGATTTAGCTTTAAATACCTGCGGTAGAAGTGATATAGCTTCAAATGCAGTCGAAACATACGAGTTAGCTTCAAGTCTATGCGAAAGACAATATTTAGCTTCAAATTCATGCGAAACACGTGGTTTAGCTTCATATTCTTGCGAAACAAATGGTTTAGATACAGATACTTGTGATAAACATGATTTAGCTTCAAATGCAGGCGGAACAAACGAGTTAGTTTCAAATCCATGGGAAACACATGTTTTACCTTCAAATTAATGCAAAGTAGATGGCTAATCTTCAAAGCCATGCGACACAAATGATACAGATTCAAATACTTGCGATATAATTGATATAGTTTCAAATGCAGGCGAAACAAACGAGTCAGTTTCAAATCCAAGCGAAACATATGGTTTAGCTTCATATTCTTGCGAAACAAATGGTTTAGCTTCATATACTTGCGATATAAATGATATCGCTTCAAATGCATGCGAAACAAACGAGTTAGCTTCAAATCCAAGCGAAACACATGATTTACCTTCAAATCCATGCGAAGTAGAAGGCTTAGCTTCAAATCCATGCGACACAAATGTTTTAGCTTCAAATAATTGCGATAGAAGTGATTTAGCTTCAATGCAGGTGAAACAAACGAGTTAGCTTCAAAGCCATGCGACACAAATGATTTAGCTTCAAATACTTGCGATAGAAGTGATATAGCATCAATGCAGGCGAAACAAACGAGTTAGCTTCAAAGCCATGCGACACAAATGATTTAGCTTCTAATACTTGCGATATAATTGATACAGCATCAAATGCAGGCGAAAAAAACGAGTTAGCTTCAAATACAAGCGAAACACAAGATTTATTGTCAAATCAATGCGAAGTAGAAGCCTTAGCTTCAACTCCATGCGAAACAAATGCTTTAGATTCACAGACTTGCGATATAAATGATATAGCTTCAAATAAGGGCGAATCAAACGAGTTAGCATCAAATCTGTGCGAAACACATGATTTACATTCAAATTAATGCGAATTAGAAGGCTTATCCTCAAAGCCATGCGACACAAATGATTCTGCTTCAAATACTTGCGATATGATTGATTTAGCTTCAAATGCAGGCGAAGCAAACGAGTTAGCTTCAAATCCAAGCGAAACACATGGTTTAGTTTCAAATCAATGCGAAGTAGAAGGCTTATCCTCAAAGCCATGCGACAGAAATCGTTTAGCTTCAAATACTTGCGATATAATTGATAAAGCTTCAAATGCTTTCGAAACAAACGAGTTAGCTTCAAATCCAAGCGAAACAGATGATTTAGTTTAAAATCAATGCGAAGTAGAAGGCTTAGCTTCAAATCCATGCGACACAAATGATTTAGCTTCAAATACTTGCGATATAATTAATATAGCTTCAAATGCAGGCGAAAGAAACGAGTTAGCTTCAAATCTGTGCGAAACAAATGATTTAGTGTCAAATCAATGCGAAGTAGAAGCCTTAGCTTCAACTCCATGCGAAACAGATGATTTAGCTTCACAGACTTGCGATATAAATGATATAGCTTCTAATAAGGGCGAAACAAACGAGTTAGCTTCAAATCTGTGCGAAACACATGATTTAGCTTCAAATTCATGCGAAACACATGGTTTAGCTTCATATTCTTGCGAAACAAATGGTTTAGATTCAGATAACTGTGATAAACATGATTTAGATTCAAATGCTGGCGAAACAAACGAGTTACCTTCAAATCCAAGGGAAACACATGTTTTACCTTCAAATTAATGCAAAGTAGATGGCTAATCTTCAAAGCCATGCGACACAAATGATTTAGCTTCAAATACTTGCGATATAAATGATATAGCATCAAATGCAGGCGAAACAAACGAGTTAGCTTCAAATCTGTGCGAAACACATGATTTAGCTTCAAATCCATGCGAAACACATGATTTAGTTTCAAATCAATGCGAAGTAGTAGACATAGCTTCATATCCATGCGAAACAAATGATTTAGCTTCACATACTAGCGATATAAATGATATAGCTTCAAATGCAGGCGAAACAAATGAGTTACCTTCAAATCCAAGCGAAACACATGATTTACCTTCAAATTAATGCAAAGAGGAAGGCTTATCGTCAAAGCCATGCGACACAAATCGTTTAGCTTCAAATACTTGCGATATAATTGATAAAGCTTCAAATGCAGGCGAAACAAACGAGTTAGCTTCAAATCCAAGCGAAACACATGATTTAGTGTCAAATCAATGCGAAGTAGAAGCCTTATCTTCAACTCCATGCGAAACAAATGATTTAGCTTCACAGACTTGCGCTATAATTGATATAGATTCAAATGCAGGCGAAACAAACGAGTTAGCTTCAAATCTGTGCGAAACACATGATTTAGCTTCAAATCCATGCGAAACACATGATTTAGTTTCAAATCAATGCGAAGTAGTAGACATAGCTTCATATCCATGCGAAACAAATGATTTAGCTTCACATACTTGCGATATAAATGATATAGCCTCAAATGCAGGCGAAACAAACGAGTTAGCTTCAAATCCAAGCGAAACACATGATTTAGTTACAAATCAATGCGAAGTAGAAGCCTTAGCTTCAACTCCATGCGAAACAAATGATTTAGATTCACATACTTGCGATATAATTGATACAGCATCAAATGCAGGCGAAAAAAACGAGTTAGCTTCAAATACAAGCGAAACACAAGATTTATTGTCAAATCAATGCGAAGTAGAAGCCTTAGCTTCAACTCCATGCGAAACAAATGCTTTAGATTCACAGACTTGCGATATAAATGATATAGCTTCAAATAAGGGCGAATCAAACGAGTTAGCATCAAATCTGTGCGAAACACATGATTTACATTCAAATTAATGCGAATTAGAAGGCTTATCCTCAAAGCCATGCGACACAAATGATTCTGCTTCAAATACTTGCGATATGATTGATTTAGCTTCAAATGCAGGCGAAGCAAACGAGTTAGCTTCAAATCCAAGCGAAACACATGGTTTAGTTTCAAATCAATGCGAAGTAGAAGGCTTATCCTCAAAGCCATGCGACAGAAATCGTTTAGCTTCAAATACTTGCGATATAATTGATAAAGCTTCAAATGCTTTCGAAACAAACGAGTTAGCTTCAAATCCAAGCGAAACAGATGATTTAGTTTAAAATCAATGCGAAGTAGAAGGCTTAGCTTCAAATCCATGCGACACAAATGATTTAGCTTCAAATACTTGCGATATAATTAATATAGCTTCAAATGCAGGCGAAAGAAACGAGTTAGCTTCAAATCTGTGCGAAACAAATGATTTAGTGTCAAATCAATGCGAAGTAGAAGCCTTAGCTTCAACTCCATGCGAAACAGATGATTTAGCTTCACAGACTTGCGATATAAATGATATAGCTTCTAATAAGGGCGAAACAAACGAGTTAGCTTCAAATCTGTGCGAAACACATGATTTAGCTTCAAATTCATGCGAAACACATGGTTTAGCTTCATATTCTTGCGAAACAAATGGTTTAGATTCAGATAACTGTGATAAACATGATTTAGATTCAAATGCTGGCGAAACAAACGAGTTACCTTCAAATCCAAGGGAAACACATGTTTTACCTTCAAATTAATGCAAAGTAGATGGCTAATCTTCAAAGCCATGCGACACAAATGATTTAGCTTCAAATACTTGCGATATAAATGATATAGCATCAAATGCAGGCGAAACAAACGAGTTAGCTTCAAATCTGTGCGAAACACATGATTTAGCTTCAAATCCATGCGAAACACATGATTTAGTTTCAAATCAATGCGAAGTAGTAGACATAGCTTCATATCCATGCGAAACAAATGATTTAGCTTCACATACTAGCGATATAAATGATATAGCTTCAAATGCAGGCGAAACAAATGAGTTACCTTCAAATCCAAGCGAAACACATGATTTACCTTCAAATTAATGCAAAGAGGAAGGCTTATCGTCAAAGCCATGCGACACAAATCGTTTAGCTTCAAATACTTGCGATATAATTGATAAAGCTTCAAATGCAGGCGAAACAAACGAGTTAGCTTCAAATCCAAGCGAAACACATGATTTAGTGTCAAATCAATGCGAAGTAGAAGCCTTATCTTCAACTCCATGCGAAACAAATGATTTAGCTTCACAGACTTGCGCTATAATTGATATAGATTCAAATGCAGGCGAAACAAACGAGTTAGCTTCAAATCTGTGCGAAACACATGATTTAGCTTCAAATCCATGCGAAACACATGATTTAGTTTCAAATCAATGCGAAGTAGTAGACATAGCTTCATATCCATGCGAAACAAATGATTTAGCTTCACATACTTGCGATATAAATGATATAGCCTCAAATGCAGGCGAAACAAACGAGTTAGCTTCAAATCCAAGCGAAACACATGATTTAGTTACAAATCAATGCGAAGTAGAAGCCTTAGCTTCAACTCCATGCGAAACAAATGATTTAGATTCACATACTTGCGATATAAATGATATAGCTTCAAATAAGGGCGAAACAAACGAGTTAGCTTCAAATCTGTGCGAAACACATGATTTAGCTTCAAATTCATGCGAAACACATGGTTTAGCTTCTTGTTCTTGCGAAACGAATGGTTTAGATTCTTATAATTGTGATAAACATGATTTAGCTTCAAATCCTGGCGAAACAAACGAGTTACCTTTAAATCCAAGCGAAACACATGATTTACCTTCAAATTAATGCAAAGTAGATGGCTTATCTTCAAAGCCATGCGACATACATGATTTAGCTTCGAATACTTGCGATATAATTGATATAGCTTCAAATGCAGGCAAAACAAACGAGTTAGCTTCAAATCTGTGCGAAACACATGATTTAGCTTCAAATTCATGCGAAACACATGGTTTAGCTTCATATTCTTGCGAAACAAATGGTTTAGATTCAGATACTTGTGATAAACATGATTTAGCTTCAAATGCAGGCGAAACAAAAGAGTTAGTTTCAAATCCATGCGAAACCCCTTGATATAGCTTCAAATCCATGCGAAACACATGATTTAGTTTCAAATCAATGCGAAACACATGGTTTAGCTTCATATTCTTGCGAAACAAATGGTTTAGATTCAGATACTTGTGATAAACATGATTTAGCTTCAAATGCAGGCGAAACGAACGAGTTAGTTTCAAATCCACGTGAAACACAAGATTTACCTTCAAATCCATGCGAAACACATGTTTTAGTTACAAATCAATGCGAAGTAGTAGGCATAGCATCATATCCATGCGAAGCAAATGATTTAGTTTCACATACTTGCGATATAAATGATATAGCTTCAAATGCAGGCGAAACAAACGAGTTAGCTACAAATCCAAGCGAAACACATGATTTACCTTCAAATTAATACGAAGTAGAAGGCTTATCCTCAAAGCCATGCGACACAAATGATTCAGATTCAAATACTTGCGATATAATTGATATAGCTTCAAATGCAGGCGAAACAAACGAGTTAGCTTCAAATCCAAGCGAAACACATGGTTTAGCTTAATATTCTTGCGAAACAAATGGTTTAGCTTCATATATTTGCGATATAAATGATGTAGCTTCAAATACATGCGAAACAAACGAGTTACTTTCAAATCCAAGCGAAACACATGATTTAGTTTCAAATCAATGCGAAGCAGAAGGCTTAGCTTCAAATCTGTGCGAAACACATGATTTAGCTTCAAATCCAGGCGAACCACACGATTTAGTTTCAAATCAATGTGAAGTAGAAGGCTTAGCTTCAAATCCATGCGAAACACAAGATTTAGATTCAAATCAATGCGAAGCAGAAGGCTTAGCTTCAAATCCATGCGAAACAAATGATTTAGTTTAATATACTTGCGATATAAATGATATAGCTTCAAATGCAGGCGAAACAAACGAGTTAGCTTCAAATCCAAGCGAAACACATGATTTAGTTACAAATCAATGCGAAGTAGAAGGTTTAGCTTCAAATCCAAGCGAAACACATGATTTACCTTCAAATTAATGCAAAGTGGAAGGCTTATCCTCAAAGCCATGCGACACAAATGATTTAGCTTCAAATACTTGCCATATAATTGATATAGCTTCAAATGCAGGCAAAACAAACGAGTTAGCTTCAAATCTGTGCGGAATACATGATTTAGCTTCAAATTCATGCGAAACACATGGTTTAGCTTCATATTCTTGCGAAACAAATGGTTTAGATTCAGATAATTGTGATAAACATGATTTAGCTTCAAATGCTGGCGAAACAATCGAGATACCTTCAAATCAAAGCGAAACACATGATTTAAATTCAAATTAATGCAAAGTAGAAGGCTTATCTTCAAAGCCATGCGACACAAATGATTTAGCTTCAAATACTTGCGATATAATTGATATAGCTTCAAATGCAGGCGAAACAAACGAGTTAGCTTCAAATCTGTGCGAAACATATGATTTAGCTTAAAATTCATGCGAAACACATGGTTTAGCTTCATATTCTTGCGAAACAAATTGATTAGATTCAGATACTTGTGATAAACATAATTTAGCTTCAAATCCATGCGAAACACATGATGTAGTTTCAAATCAATGCGAAGTAGTAGACATAGCTTCATATCCATGCGAAACAAATGATTTAGCTTCACATACTTGCGATATAAATGATATAGCCTCAAATGCAGGCGAAACAAACGAGTTAGCTTCAAATCCAAGCGAAACACATGATTTAGTGTCAAATCAATGCGAAGTAGAAGCCTTAGCTTCAACTCCATGCGAAACAAATGATTTAGCTTCACAGACTTGCGATATAAATGATATAGATTCAAATGCAGGCGAAACAAACGAGTTAGCTTCAAATCTGTGCGAAACACATGATTTAGCTTCAAATACATGCGAAACACATGATTTTGTTTCACATCAATGCGAAGTAGTAGACATAGCTTCATATCCATGTGAAACAAATGATTTAGCTTCACATACTTGCGATATAAATGATATAGCCTCAAATGCAGGCGAAACAAACGAGTTAGCTTCAAATCCAAGCGAAACACATGGATTAGCTTCATATTCTTGCGAAACAAATGGTTTAGCTTCATATACTTGCGATATAAATGATATAGCTTCAAATGCAGGCGAAACAGACGAGTTAGCTTCAAATCCCAGCGAAACACATGGTTTAGTTTCAAATCAATGCGAAGTAGAAGGCTTAGCTTCACAAACATGAGAAACAAATGATTTAGCTTCAGATAATTGCGATATAATTGATAAAGCTTCAAAGGCAGGCGAAACAAACGAGTTAGATTCAAATCCAAGCAAAATAGATGATTTAGTTTCAAATCAATGCTAAGTAGAAGGCTTAGCTACAAATCCGTCCGACACAAATGATTTAGCTTCAAATACTTGCGATAGAAGTGATATATCTTCAATGCAGGCGAAACAAACGAGTTAGCTTCAAAGCCATGCGACACAAATGATTTAGCTTCAAATACTTGCGATATAATTGATACAGCATCAAATGCTGGCGAAACAAACGAGTTAGCTTCAAATCCATGCGAAACACATGATTTAGTGTCAAATCAATGCGAAGTAGAAGCCTTAGCTTCTACTCCATGCGAAACAAATGATTTAGCTTCACAGACTTGCGATATAAAGATATAGCTTCAAATAAGGGCGAAACAAACGAGTTAACTTCAAATCTGTGCGAAACACATGATTTAGCTTCAAATTCATGCGAAACACATGGTTTAGCTTCATATTCTTGCGAAACAAATGGTTTAGATTCAGATACTTGTGATAAACATGATTTAGCTTCAAATGCAGGCGAAACAAACGAGTTAGTTTCAAATCCATGCAAAACCCCTTGATTTAACTTCAAATCCATGCGAAACACATGATTTAGTTTCAAATCAATGCGAAACATATGGTTTAGCTTCATATTCTTGCGAACCAAATGGTTTAGATTCAGATAGTTGTGATAAACATGATTTACCTTCAAATGCAGGCGAAACAAACGAGTTAGTTTCAAATCCACGTGAAACACATGATTTACCTTCAAATCCATGCGAAACACATGTTTTAGATACAAATCAATGCGAAGTAGTAGGCATAGCTTCATATCCATGCGAAACAAATGATTTAGTTTCACATACTTGCGATATAAATGTTATAGCTTCAAATGCAGGCGAAACAAACGAGTTAGCTTCAAATCCAAGCGAAACACATGATTTACCTTCAAATTAATGCGAAGTAGAAGGCTTATCCTCAAAGCCATGCGACACAAATGATTTAGCTGCAAATACTTGCGATACAATTCATATAGCGTCAAATGCATGCGAAACAAACGAGTTAGCTTCAAAGCCAAGCGAAACACATGATTTAGTTCCAAATCAATGCGAAGTAGAAGGCTTATCCTCAAAGCCATGCGACACAAATGATTCTGCTTCAAATACTTGCTATATGATTGATTTAGCTTCAAATGCATGCGAAACAAACAACTTAGCTACAAATCCAAGCGAACCACATGATTTAGTTCCAAATCAATGCGAAGTAGAAGGCTTAGCTTCAAATCCAAGCGAAACACATGATTTACCTTCAAATTAATGCAAAGTGGAAGGCTTATCTTCAAAGCCATGCAACACAAATGATTTAGCTTCAAATACTTGCAATATAATTGATATAGCATCAAATGCAGGCGAAACAAACGAGTTAGCTTCAAATCTGTGCGAAACACATGATTTAGCGTCAAATCAATGCGAAGTAGAAGGCTTATCTTCAAAGCCATGCGACACAAATGATTTAGCTTTAAATACTTGTGATATAAATGATATAGCATCAAATGCAGGCGAAACAAACGAGTTAGCTTCAAATCTGTGCGAAACACATGACTTAGCTTCAAATTCGTGCGAAACACATGGTTTAGCTTCATATTCTTGAGAAACAAATGGTTTAGATTCAGGTACTTGTGATAAACATGATTTAGCTTCAAATGCAGGCGAAACATCGAGTTAGTTTCACATCCATGCGAAACACATGATTTAGCTTCAAATCCATGCGAAACACATGATTTAGTTTCAAATCAATGCGAAGTAGTAGACATAGCTTCAAATCCAAGCGAAACACATGACTTACCTTCAAATTAATGCGAAGTAGAAGGCTTATCCTCAAAGCCATGCGACACAAATGATTTAGCTTCTAATACTTGCGATATAATTGATACAGCATCAAATGCAGGCGAAAAAAACGAGTTAGCTTCAAATACAAGCGAAACACAAGATTTATTGTCAAATCAATGCGAAGTAGAAGCCTTAGCTTCAACTCCATGCGAAACAAATGCTTTAGATTCACAGACTTGCGATATAAATGATATAGCTTCAAATAAGGGCGAATCAAACGAGTTAGCATCAAATCTGTGCGAAACACATGATTTACATTCAAATTAATGCGAATTAGAAGGCTTATCCTCAAAGCCATGCGACACAAATGATTCTGCTTCAAATACTTGCGATATGATTGATTTAGCTTCAAATGCAGGCGAAGCAAACGAGTTAGCTTCAAATCCAAGCGAAACACATGGTTTAGTTTCAAATCAATGCGAAGTAGAAGGCTTATCCTCAAAGCCATGCGACAGAAATCGTTTAGCTTCAAATACTTGCGATATAATTGATAAAGCTTCAAATGCTTTCGAAACAAACGAGTTAGCTTCAAATCCAAGCGAAACAGATGATTTAGTTTCAAATCAATGCGAAGTAGAAGGCTTAGCTTCAAATCCATGCGACACAAATGATTTAGCTTCAAATACTTGCGATATAACTAATATAGCTTCAAATGCAGGCGAAAGAAACGAGTTAGCTTCAAATCTGTGCGAAACAAATGATTTAGTGTCAAATCAATGCGAAGTAGAAGCCTTAGCTTCAACTCCATGCGAAACAGATGATTTAGCTTCACAGACTTGCGATATAAATGATATAGCTTCTAATAAAGGCGAAACAAACGAGTTAGCTTCAAATCTGTGCGAAACACATGATTTAGCTTCAAATTCATGCGAAACACATGGTTTAGCTTCATATTCTTGCGAAACAAATGGTTTAGATTCAGATAACTGTGATAAACATGATTTAGATTCAAATGCTGGCGAAACAAACGAGTTACCTTCAAATCCAAGCGAAACACATGTTTTACCTTCAAATTAATGCAAAGTAGATGGCTAATCTTCAAAGCCATGCGACACAAATGATTTAGCTTCAAATACTTGCAATATAATTGATATAGATTCAAATGCAGGCGAAACAAACGAGTTAGCTTCAAATCTGTGCGAAACACATGATTTAGCTTCAAATCCATGCGAAACACATGATTTAGTTTCAAATCAATGCGAAGTAGTAGACATAGCTTCATATCCATGCGACACAAATGATTTAGCTTCAAATACTTGCGATATAATTGATACAGCATCAAATACAGGCGAAACAAACGAGTTAGCTTCAAATCCAAGCGAAACACATGGTTTACCTTCAAATTAATGCGAAGTAGAAGGCTTATCCTCAAAGCCATGCGACACAAATGATTCAGATTCAAATACTTGCGATATAATTGATATAGCTTCAAATGCAGGCGAAACAAACGAGTTAGCTTCAAATCCAAGCGAAACACATGGTTTAGCTTCATATTCTTGCGAAACAAATGGTTTAGCTTCATATATTTGCGATATAAATGATGTAGCTTCAAATACATGCGAAACAAACGAGTTACTTTCAAATCCAAGCGAAACACATGATTTAGTTTCAAATCAATGCGAAGCAGAAGGCTTAGCTTCAAATCTGTGCGAAACACATGATTTAGCTTCAAATCCAGGCGAACCACACGATTTAGTTTCAAATCAATGTGAAGTAGAAGGCATAGCTTCAAATCCATGCGAAACACATGATTTAGATTCAAATCAATGCGAAGCAGAAGGCTTAGCTTCAAATCCATGCGAAACAAATGATTTAGTTTCATATACTTGCGATATAAATGATATAGCTTCAAATGCAGGCGAAACAAACGAGTTAGCTTCAAATCCAAGCGAAACACATGATTTAGTTACAAATCAATGCGAAGTAGAAGGTTTAGCTTCAAATCCAAGCGAAACACATGATTTACCTTCAAATTAATGCAAAGTGGAAGGCTTATCCTCAAAGCCATGCGACACAAATGATTTAGCTTCAAATACTTGCCACATAATTGATATAGCTTCAAATGCAGGCAAAACAAACGAGTTAGCTTCAAATCTGTGCGGAATACATGATTTAGCTTCAAATTCATGCGAAACACATGGTTTAGCTTCATATTCTTGCGAAACAAATGGTTTAGATTCAGATAATTGTGATAAACATGATTTAGCTTCAAATGCAGGCGAAACAATCGAGTTACCTTCAAATCCAAGCGAAACACATGATTTAACTTCAAATTAATGCAAAGTAGAAGGCTTATCTTCAAAGCCATGCGACATACATGATTTAGCTTCGAATACTTGCGATATAATTGATATAGCTTCAAATGCAGGCAAAACAAACGAGTTAGCTTCAAATCTGTGCGAAACACATGATTTAGCTTCAAATTCATGCGAAACACATGGTTTAGCTTCATATTCTTGCGAAACAAATGGTTTAGATTCAGATACTTGTGATAAACATGATTTAGCTTCAAATGCAGGCGAAACAAAAGAGTTAGTTTCAAATCCATGCGAAACCCCTTGATATAGCTTCAAATCCATGCGAAACACATGATTTAGTTTCAAATCAATGCAAAACACATGGTTTAGCTTCATATTCTTGCGAAACAAATGGTTTAGATTCAGATACTTGCGAAACAAATGGTTTAGATTCAGATACTTGTGATAAACATGATTTAGCTTCAAATGCAGGCGAAACGAACGAGTTAGTTTCAAATCCACGTGAAACACAAGATTTACCTTCAAATCCATGCGAAACACATGTTTTAGTTACAAATCAATGCGAAGTAGTAGGCATAGCATCATATCCATGCGAAGCAAATGATTTAGTTTCACATACTTGCGATATAAATGATATAGCTTCAAATGCAGGCGAAACAAACGAGTTAGCTACAAATCCAAGCGAAACACATGATTTACCTTCAAATTAATGCGAAGTAGAAGGCTTATCCTCAAAGCCATGCGACACAAATGATTCAGATTCAAATACTTGCGATATAATTGATATAGCTTCAAATGCAGGCGAAACAAACGAGTTAGCTTCAAATCCAAGCGAAACACATGGTTTAGCTTCATATTCTTGCGAAACAAATGGTTTAGCTTCATATATTTGCGATATAAATGATGTAGCTTCAAATACATGCGAAACAAACGAGTTACTTTCAAATCCAAGCGAAACACATGATTTAGTTTCAAATCAATGCGAAGCAGAAGGCTTAGCTTCAAATCCATGCGAAACAAATGATTTAGTTTCATATACTTGCGATATAAATGATATAGCTTCAAATGCAGGCGAAACAAACGAGTTAGCTTCAAATCCAAGCGAAACACATGATTTAGTTACAAATCAATGCGAAGTAGAAGGTTTAGCTTCAAATCCAAGCGAAACACATGATTTACCTTCAAATTAATGCAAAGTGGAAGGCTTATCCTCAAAGCCATGCGACACAAATGATTTAGCTTCAAATACTTGCCACATAATTGATATAGCTTCAAATGCAGGCAAAACAAACGAGTTAGCTTCAAATCTGTGCGGAATACATGATTTAGCTTCAAATTCATGCGAAACACATGGTTTAGCTTCATATTCTTGCGAAACAAATGGTTTAGATTCAGATAATTGTGATAAACATGATTTAGCTTCAAATCCATGCGAAACACATGATGTAGTTTCAAATCAATGCGAAGTAGTAGACATAGCTTCATATCCATGCGAAACAAATGATTTAGCTTCACATACTTGCGATATAAATGATATAGCTTCAATGCAGGCGAAACAAACGAGTTAGCTTCAAAGCCATGCGACACAAATGATTTAGCTTCAAATACTTGCGATATAATTGATACAGCATCAAATGCAGGCGAAACAAACGAGTTAGCTTCAAATCCAAGCGAAACACATGATTTAGTGTCAAATCAATGCGAAGTAGAAGCCTTAGCTTCAACTTCATGCGAAACAAATGATTTAGATTTACATACTTGCGATATAAATGATATAGCTTCAAATAAGGGCGAAACAAACGAGTTAGCTTCAAATCTGTGCGAAACACATGATTTAGCTTCAAATTCATGCGAAACACATGATTTAGTTTCAAATCAATGCGAAACACATGGTTTAGCTTCATATTCTTGCGAAACAAATTGTTTAGATTCAGATACTTGTGATAAACATGATTTAGCTTCAAATGCAGGCGAAACGAACGAGTTAGCTTCAAATCCAAGCGAAACACATGATTTAGTGTCAAATCAATGCGAAGTAGAAGCCTTAGCTTCAACTCCATGCGAAACAAATGATTTAGCTTCACAGACTTGCGATATAAATGATATAGATTCAAATGCAGGCGAAACAAACGAGTTAGCTTCAAATCTGTGCGAAACACATGATTTAGCTTCAAATACATGCGAAACACATGATTTTGTTTCACATCAATGCGAAGTAGTAGACATAGCTTCATATCCATGCGAAACAAATGATTTAGCTTCACATACTTGCGATATAAATGATATAGCCTCAAATGCAGGCGAAACAAACGAGTTAGCTTCAAATCCAAGCGAAACACATGGATTAGCTTCATATTCTTGCGAAACAAATGGTTTAGCTTCATATACTTGCGATATAAATGATATAGCTTCAAATGCAGGCGAAACAGACGAGTTAGCTTCAAATCCCAGCGAAACACATGGTTTAGTTTCAAATCAATGCGAAGTAGAAGGCTTAGCTTCACAAACATGAGAAACAAATGATTTAGCTTCAGATAATTGCGATATAATTGATAAAGCTTCAAAGGCAGGCGAAACAAACGAGTTAGATTCAAATCCAAGCAAAATAGATGATTTAGTTTCAAATCAATGCTAAGTAGAAGGCTTAGCTACAAATCCGTCCGACACAAATGATTTAGCTTCAAATACTTGCGATAGAAGTGATATAGCTTCAATGCAGGCGAAACAAACGAGTTAGCTTCAAAGCCATGCGACACAAATGATTTAGCTTCAAATACTTGCGATATAATTGATACAGCATCAAATGCTGGCGAAACAAACGAGATAGCTTCAAATCCATGCGAAACACATGATTTAGTGTCAAATCAATGCGAAGTAGAAGCCTTAGCTTCAACTCCATGCGAAACAAATGATTTAGCTACACAGACTTGCGATATAAAGATATAGCTTCAAATAAGGGCGAAACAAACGAGTTAACTTCAAATCTGTGCGAAACACATGATTTAGCTTCAAATTCATGCGAAACACATGGTTTAGCTTCATATTCTTGCGAAACAAATGGTTTAGATTCAGATACTTGTGATAAACATGATTTAGCTTCAAATGCAGGCGAAACAAACGAGTTAGTTTCAAATCCATGCAAAACCCCTTGATTTAACTTCAAATCCATGCGAAACACATGATTTAGTTTCAAATCAATGCGAAACACATGGTTTAGCTTCATATTCTTGCGAACCAAATGGTTTAGATTCAGATAGTTGTGATAAACATGATTTAGCTTCAAATGCAGGCGAAACAAACGAGTTAGTTTCAAATCCACGTGAAACACATGATTTACTTTCAAATCCATGCGAAACACATGTTTTAGTTACAAATCAATGCGAAGTAGTAGGCATAGCTTCATATCCATGCGAAACAAATGATTTAGTTTCACATACTTGCGATATAAATGTTATAGCTTCAAATGCAGGCGAAACAAACGAGTTAGCTTCAAATCCAAGCGAAACACATGATTTACCTTCAAATTAATGCGAAGTAGAAGGCTTATCCTCAAAGCCATGCGACACAAATGATTTAGCTGCAAATACTTGCGATACAATTCATATAGCGTCAAATGCATGCGAAACAAACGAGTTAGCTTCAAAGCCAAGCGAAACACATGATTTAGTTCCAAATCAATGCGAAGTAGAAGGCTTATCCTCAAAGCCATGCGACACAAATGATTCTGCTTCAAATACTTGCTATATGATTGATTTAGCTTCAAATGCATGCGAAACAAACAACTTAGCTACAAATCCAAGCGAAACACATGATTTAGTTCCAAATCAATGCGAAGTAGAAGGCTTAGCTTCAAATCCAAGCGAAACACATGATTTACCTTCAAATTAATGCAAAGTGGAAGGCTTATCTTCAAAGCCATGCAACACAAATGATTTAGCTTCAAATACTTGCAATATAATTGATATAGCATCAAATGCAGGCGAAACAAACGAGTTAGCTTCAAATCTGTGCGAAACACATGATTTAGCGTCAAATCAATGCGAAGTAGAAGCCTTAGCTTCAACTCCATGCGAAACAAATGATTTAGCTTCACAGACTTGCGATATAAATGATATAGATTCAAATGCAGGCGAAACAAACGAGTTAGCTTCAAATCTGTGCGAAACACATGATTTAGCTTCAAATACATGCGAAACACATGATTTTGTTTCACATCAATGCGAAGTAGTAGACATAGCTTCATATCCATGCGAAACAAATGATTTAGCTTCACATACTTGCGATATATAATGATATAGCCTCAAATGCAGGCGAAACAAACGAGTTAGCTTCAAATCCAAGCGAAACACATGGATTAGCTTCATATTCTTGCGAAACAAATGGTTTAGCTTCATATACTTGCAATATAAATGATATAGCTTCAAATGCAGGCGAAACAGACGAGTTAGCTTCAAATCCCAGCGAAACACATGGTTTAGTTTCAAATCAATGCGAAGTAGAAGGCTTAGCTTCACAAACATGAGAAACAAATGATTTAGCTTCAGATAATTGCGATATAATTGATAAAGCTTCAAAGGCAGGCGAAACAAACGAGTTAGATTCAAATCCAAGCAAAATAGATGATTTAGTTTCAAATCAATGCTAAGTAGAAGGCTTAGCTACAAATCCGTCCGACACAAATGATTTAGCTTCAAATACTTGCGATAGAAGTGATATAGCTTCAATGCAGGCGAAACAAACGAGTTAGCTTCAAAGCCATGCGACACAAATGATTTAGCTTCAAATACTTGCGATATAATTGATACAGCATCAAATGCTGGCGAAACAAACGAGATAGCTTCAAATCCATGCGAAACACATGATTTAGTGTCAAATCAATGCGAAGTAGAAGCCTTAGCTTCAACTCCATGCGAAACAAATGATTTAGCTACACAGACTTGCGATATAAGGATATAGCTTCAAATAAGGGCGAAACAAACGAGTTAACTTCAAATCTGTGCGAAACACATGATTTAGCTTCAAATTCATGCGAAACACATGGTTTAGCTTCATATTCTTGCGAAACAAATGGTTTAGATTCAGATACTTGTGATAAACATGATTTAGCTTCAAATGCAGGCGAAACAAACGAGTTAGTTTCAAATCCATGCAAAACCCCTTGATTTAACTTCAAATCCATGCGAAACACATTATTTAGTTTCAAATCAATGCGAAACACATGGTTTAGCTTCATATTCTTGCGAACCAAATGGTTTAGATTCAGATAGTTGTGATAAACATGATTTAGCTTCAAATGCAGGCGAAACAAACGAGTTAGTTTCAAATCCACGTGAAACACATGATTTACTTTCAAATCCATGCGAAACACATGTTTTAGTTACAAATCAATGCGAAGTAGTAGGCATAGCTTCATATCCATGCGAAACAAATGATTTAGTTTCACATACTTGCGATATAAATGTTATAGCGTCAAATGCATGCGAAACAAACGAGTTAGCTTCAAAGCCAAGCGAAACACATGATTTAGTTCCAAATCAATGCGAAGTAGAAGGCTTATCCTCAAAGCCATGCGACACAAATGATTCTGCTTCAAATACTTGCTATATGATTGATTTAGCTTCAAATGCATGCGAAACAAACAACTTAGCTACAAATCCAAGCGAAACACATGATTTAGTTCCAAATCAAAGCGAAGTAGAAGGCTTAGCTTCAAATCCAAGCGAAACACATGATTTACCTTCAAATTAATGCAAAGTGGAAGGCTTATCTTCAAAGCCATGCAACACAATTGATTTAGCTTCAAATACTTGCAATATAATTGATATAGCATCAAATGCAGGCGAAACAAACGAGTTAGCTTCAAATCTGTGCGAAACACATGATTTAGCGTCAAATCAATGCGAAGTAGAAGGCTTATCTTCAAAGCCATGCGACACAAATGATTTAGCTTTAAATACTTGTGATATAAATGATATAGCATCAAATGCAGGCGAAACAAACGAGTTAGCTTCAAATCTATGCGAAACACATGACTTAGCTTCAAATTCGTGCGAAACACATGGTTTAGCTTCATATTCTTGAGAAACAAATGGTTTAGATTCAGGTACTTGTGATAAACATGATTTAGCTTCAAATGCAGGCGAAACATCGAGTTAGTTTCACATCCATGCGAAACACATGATTTAGCTTCAAATCCATGCGAAACACATGATTTAGTTTCAAATCAATGCGAAGTAGTAGACATAGCTTCAAATCCAAGCGAAACACATGACTTACCTTCAAATTAATGCGAAGTAGAAGGCTTATCCTCAAAGCCATGCGACACAAATGATTCTGCTTCAAATACTTGCTATATGATTGATTTAGCTTCAAATGCATGCGAAACACATGATTTACCTTCAAATGAATTCAAAGTAGAAGGCTTATCTTCAAAGCCATGCGACGCAAATGATTTAGCTTCAAATACTTGCGATATAATTGGTATAGCTTCAAATGCAGGCGAAACAAACGAGGGAGCTTCAAGTCTATGCGAAACACATGATTTAGCTTCAAATCCAAGCGAAACACATGGTTTAGTTTCATATTCTTGCAAAACAAATTGTTTAGCTTCATATACTTGTGATAAACTTGATTTAGCTTCAACCGCATGCGAAACAAACGAGTTAGCTTTAAAACCAAGCGAAACACATGATTTAGCTTCAAAGCAATGCGAAGTAGAAGGCTTAGCTTCATATCCATGCGAATCAAATGACTTAGATTCAAATACTTGCGATATAAATGATATAACTTCAAATGCAGGCAAAACAAACGAGTTAGCTTCAAATCCATGCGGAACAGATGATTTAGCTTCAAATCAATGCGATGCACATGGTTTAGCTTCATATTCTTGCGAAACAAGTGGTTTAGCTTCAGATACTTGTGATAAACATGATTTAGCTTCAACTGCATGCGAAACAAACGCGTTAGTTTAAAATGCAAGAGAAACACATGATTTAGCTTCAAATCAATGCGAAGTAGAAGGCTTAGATTCAAATCCATACGATTCGAATGATTTAGCTTCAAATACTTGCGGTATAAATGAAGTAGCTTCAAATGCAGGCGAAAAAAACGAGTTAGCTTCAAATCTGTGCGAAACACATAATTTAGCTTCAAATCGATGCGAAGTAGAAGGCTTAGCTTCAAATCCATGCGACACAAACGATTTAGCTTCAAATACTTGCGATATAATTGATAAAGCTTCAAATGCAGGCGAAACAAACGACTTAGCTTCAAATCCAAGCGAAACACATGATTTAGTTTCAAATCAATGCGAAGTAGAAGGCTTAGCTTCAAATTCATGCGACACAAATGATTTAGCTTCAAATACTTGCGATATAAATGATATAGCATCAAATGCAGGCGAAACAAACGAGTTAGCTTCAAATCCAAGCGAAACACATGATTTACCTTCAAATTAATGCAAAGTGGAAGGCTTATCCTCAAAGCCATGCGACACAAATGATTCTGCTTCAAATACTTGCTATATGATTGATTTAGCTTCAAATGCATGCGAAACAAACAACTTAGCTACAAATCCAAGCGAAACACATGATTTAGTTCCCAATCAATGCGAAGTAGAAGGCGTAGCTTCAAATCCATGCGGAACAAATGATTTAGCTTCAGATACTTGTGATAAACATGATTTAGCTTCAACTGCATGCGAAACAATCGCGTTAGCTTCAAATGCAAGGGAAACATATGATTTAGCTTCAAATCAATGCGAAGTAGAAGGCGTAGCTTCAAAACCATGCGACACAAATGATTTAGCTTCAAATACTTGCGATATAAATGATATAGCATCAAATGCAGGCGAAACAAACGAGTTAGCTTCAAATCCAATCGAAACACATGATTTACCTTCAAATTAATGCAAAGTGGAAGGCTTATCTTCAAAGCTATCCGAGACAAATGATTTAGCTTCAAATACTTGCGTCTATAATTGATATAGCTTCAAATGCAGGCGAAACAAACGAGTTAGCTTCAAATATGTGCGAAATACATGATTTAGCTTCAAATTCATGCGAAACACATGGTTTAGCTTCATATTCTTGCGAAACAAATGGTTTAGATTCAGATAATTGTGATAAACATGATTTAGCTTCAAATGCAGGCGAAACAAACGAGATAGTTTCAAATCCATGCGAAACACATGATTTACCTTCTAATCCATGCGAAACACATGATTTAGTTACAAATCAATGCGAAGTAGTAGGCATAGCTTCAAATCCAAGCGAAACACATGACTTACCTTCAAATTAATGCGAAGTAGAAGGCTTATCCTCAAAGCCATGCGACACAAATGATTCTGCTTCAAATACTTGCTATATGATTGATTTAGCTTCAAATGCATGCGAAACAAACAACTTAGCTACAAATCCAAGCGAAACACATGATTTAGCTTCAAATCGATGCGAAGTAGAAGGCTTAGCTTCAAATCCATGCGACACAAACGATTTAGCTTCAAATACTTGCGATATAATTGATAAAGCTTCAAATGCAGGCGAAACAAACGACTTAGCTTCAAATCCAAGCGAAACACATGATTTAGTTTCAAATCAATGCGAAGTAGAAGGCTTAGCTTCAAATTCATGCGACACAAATGATTTAGCTTCAAATACTTGCGATATAAATGATATAGCATCAAATGCAGGCGAAACAAACGAGTTAGCTTCAAATCCAAGCGAAACACATGATTTACCTTCAAATTAATGCAAAGTGGAAGGCTTATCTTCAAAGCTATGCGACACAAATGATTTAGCTTCAAATACTTGCGTCTATAATTGATATAGCTTCAAATGCAGGCGAAACAAACGAGTTAGCTTCAAATCTGTGCGAAACACATGATTTAGCTTAAAATTCATGCGAAACACATGGTTTAGTTTCATATTCTTGCGAAACAAATTGTTTAGATTCAGATACTTGTGATAAACATAATTTAGCTTCAAATGCAGGCGAAACATCGAGTTAGTTTCACATCCATGCGAAACACATGATTTAGCTTCAAATCCATGCGAAACACATGATTTAGTTTCAAATCAATGCGAAGTAGTAGACATAGCTTCATATCCATGCGAAACAAATGATTTAGTTTCACATACTAGCGATATAAATGATATAGCTTCAAATGCAGGCGAAACAGACGAGTTACCTTCAAATCCAAGCGAAACACATGACTTACCTTCAAATTAATGCGAAGTAGAAGGCTTATCCTCAAAGCCATGCGACACAAATGATTCTGCTTCAAATACTTGCTATATGATTGATTTAGCTTCAAATGCATGCGAAACAAACAACTTAGCTACAAATCCAAGCGAAACACATGATTTAGTTCCCAATCAATGCGAAGTAGAAGGCGTAGCTTCAAATCCATGCGGAACAAATGATTTAGCTTCAGATACTTGTGATAAACATGATTTAGCTTCAACTGCATGCGAAACAATCGCGTTAGCTTCAAATGCAAGGGAAACATATGATTTAGCTTCAAATCAATGCGAAGTAGAAGGCGTAGCTTCAAAACCATGCGACACAAATGATTTAGCTTCAAATACTTGCGATATAAATGATATAGCATCAAATGCAGGCGAAACAAACGAGTTAGCTTCAAATCCAATCGAAACACATGATTTACCTTCAAATTAATGCAAAGTGGAAGGCTTATCTTCAAAGCTATCCGAGACAAATGATTTAGCTTCAAATACTTGCGTCTATAATTGATATAGCTTCAAATGCAGGCGAAACAAACGAGTTAGCTTCAAATATGTGCGAAATACATGATTTAGCTTCAAATTCATGCGAAACACATGGTTTAGCTTCATATTCTTGCGAAACAAATGGTTTAGATTCAGATAATTGTGATAAACATGATTTAGCTTCAAATGCAGGCGAAACAAACGAGATAGTTTCAAATCCATGCGAAACACATGATTTACCTTCTAATCCATGCGAAACACATGATTTAGTTACAAATCAATGCGAAGTAGTAGGCATAGCTTCAAATCCAAGCGAAACACATGACTTACCTTCAAATTAATGCGAAGTAGAAGGCTTATCCTCAAAGCCATGCGACACAAATGATTCTGCTTCAAATACTTGCTATATGATTGATTTAGCTTCAAATGCATGCGAAACAAACAACTTAGCTACAAATCCAAGCGAAACACATGATTTAGCTTCAAATCGATGCGAAGTAGAAGGCTTAGCTTCAAATCCATGCGACACAAACGATTTAGCTTCAAATACTTGCGATATAATTGATAAAGCTTCAAATGCAGGCGAAACAAACGACTTAGCTTCAAATCCAAGCGAAACACATGATTTAGTTTCAAATCAATGCGAAGTAGAAGGCTTAGCTTCAAATTCATGCGACACAAATGATTTAGCTTCAAATACTTGCGATATAAATGATATAGCATCAAATGCAGGCGAAACAAACGAGTTAGCTTCAAATCCAAGCGAAACACATGATTTACCTTCAAATTAATGCAAAGTGGAAGGCTTATCTTCAAAGCTATGCGACACAAATGATTTAGCTTCAAATACTTGCGTCTATAATTGATATAGCTTCAAATGCAGGCGAAACAAACGAGTTAGCTTCAAATCTGTGCGAAACACATGATTTAGCTTAAAATTCATGCGAAACACATGGTTTAGTTTCATATTCTTGCGAAACAAATTGTTTAGATTCAGATACATGTGATAAACATAATTTAGCTTCAAATGCAGGCGAAACATCGAGTTAGTTTCACATCCATGCGAAACACATGATTTAGCTTCAAATCCATGCGAAACACATGATTTAGTTTCAAATCAATGCGAAGTAGTAGACATAGCTTCATATCCATGCGAAACAAATGATTTAGTTTCACATACTAGCGATATAAATGATATAGCTTCAAATGCAGGCGAAACAGACGAGTTACCTTCAAATCCAAGCGAAACACATGATTTACCTTCAAATTAATGCAAAGAGGAAGGCTTATCTTCAAAGCCATGCGACATAAATCGTTTAGCTTCAAATACTTGCGATATAATTGATAAAGCTTCAAATGCAGGCGAAACAAACGAGTTAGCTTCAAATCCAAGCGAAACACATGATTTAGTGTCAAATCAATGCGAAGTAGAAGCCTTAGCTTCAACTCCATGCGAAACTAATGATTTAGCTTCACAGACTTGCGATATAAATGATATAGCTTCAAATAAGGGCGGAACAAACGAGTTAGCTTCAAATCTGTGCGAAATACATGATTTAGCTTCAAATCATGCGATGCAGAATGCTTAGCTTAAAATCCATGCGAAACAAATGATTTAGCTTCACATACTTGCGATATAAATGATATAGATTCAAATGCAGGCGAAACAAACGAGTTACCTTCAAATCCAAGCGAAACACATGGTTTAGCTTCATATTCTTGCGAAACAAATGGTTTAGATTCAGATACTTGTGATAAACATGATTTAGCTTCAAATGCAGGCGAAACAAACGAGATAGTTTCAAATCCGTGCGAAACACATGATTTACCTTCAAATCCATGCGAAACACATGATTTAGTTACAAATCAATGCGAAGTAGTAGGCATAGCTTCAAATCCAAGCGAAACACATGACTTACCTTCAAATTAATGCGAAGTAGAAGGCTTATCCTCAAACCCATGCGACACAAATGATTCTGCTTCAAATACTTGCTATATGATTGATTTAGCTTCAAATGCATGCGAAACAAACAACTTAGCTACAAATCCAAGCGAAACACATGATTTAGTTCCAAATCAATGCGAAGTAGAAGGCTTAGCTTCAAATCCAAGGGAAACACATGATTTACCTTCAAATTAATGCAAAGTGGAAGGCTTATCTTCAAAGCCATGCAACACAAATGATTTAGCTTCAAATACTTGCAATATAATTGATATAGCATCAAATGCAGGCGAAACAAACGAGTTAGCTTCCAATAGAAGACACAAATGATTTAGCTTCAACTACTTGCGATAGAAGTGATATAGCTTCAATGCAGGCGAAACAAACGAGTTAGCTTCAAAGCCATGCGACAGAAATGATTTAGCTTCAAATACTTGCGATATAATTGATATAGCTTCAAATGCAGGCGAAACAAACGAGTTAGCTTCAAATCTGTGCGAAACACATGACTTAGCTTCAAATTCATGCGAAACACACGGTTTAGCTTCATATTCTTGCGAAACAAATGGTTTAGATTCAGGTACTTGTGATAAACATGATTTAGCTTCAAATGCAGGCGAAACAAACGAGATAGTTTCAAATCCATGCGAAACACATGATTTACCTTCAAATCCATGCGAAACACATGATTTAGTTACAAATCAATGCGAAGTAGTAGGCATAGCTTCAAATCCAAGCGAAACACATGACTTACCTTCAAATTAATGCGAAGTAGAAGGCTTATCCTCAAAGCCTTGCGACACAAATGATTCTGCTTCAAATACTTGCTATATGATTGATTTAGCTTCAAATGCATGCGAAACAAACAACTTAGCTACAAATCCAAGCGAAACACATGATTTAGTTCCAAATCAATGCGAAGTAGAAGGCTTAGCTTCAAATCCAAGCGAAACACATGATTTACCTTCAAATTAATGCAAAGTGGAAGGCTTATCTTCAAAGCCATGCAACACAAATGATTTAGCTTCAAATCCCAGCGAAAGACATGGTTTAGTTTCAAAACAATGCGAAGTAGAAGGTTTAGCTACAAATCCCAGCGAAAGACATGGTTTAGTTTCAAAACAATGCGAAGTAGAAGGTTTAGCTACAAATCCAAGCGAAACACATGATTTACCTTCAAATTAATACAAAGTGGAAGGCTTATCCTCAAAGCCATGCGACACAAATGATTTAGCTTCAAATACTTGCCATATAATTGATATAGCTTCAAATGCAGGCGAAACAAACGAGTTAGCTTCAAATCTGTGCGAAACACATGATTTAGCTTAAAATTCATGCGAGACACATGGTTTAGCTTCATATTCTTGCGAAACAAATTGTTTAGATTCAGATACTTGTGATAAACATAATTTAGCTTCAAATGCAGGCGAAACATCGAGTTAGTTTCACATCCATGCGAAACACATGATTTAGCTTCAAATCCATGCGAAACACATGATTTAGTTTCAAATCAATGCGAAGTAGTAGACATAGCTTCATATCCATGCGAAACAAATGATTTAGTTTCACATACTAGCGATATAAATGATATAGCTTCAAATGCAGGCGAAACAAACGAGTTACCTTCAAATCCAAGCGAAACACATGATTCACCTTCAAATTAATGCAAAGAGGAAGGCTTATCTTCAAAGCCATGCGACACAAATCGTTTAGCTTCAAATACTTGCGATATAATTGATAAAGCTTCAAATGCAGGCGAAACAAACGAGTTAGCTTCAAATCCAAGCGAAACACATGATTTAGTGTCAAATCAATGCGAAGTAGAAGCCTTAGCTTCAACTCCATGCGAAACAAATGATTTAGCTTCACAGACTTGCGATATAAATGATATAGCTTCAAATAAGGGCGGAACAAACGAGTTAGTTTCAAATCTGTGCGAAATACATGATTTAGCTTCAAATCAT